>NC_079211.1:40279846-40527346 GCF_029633865.1 Lampris incognitus
ATTACTTATTTAGTGTGTGATAGTGTATTTTGTATATGGCTGTGTTGGCTGTATTGGCACCCATATGGTAAATGTGTGTGCGAAACTGTTCTACCCACTGCCATATCAGAAGATCAAACGGGGTTTATCAAAGACCATCGCTCATTCACAAATGTGTAACGGCTTCTTGATATAATCTTCTCTCCAACCTTAACTGTTCCAGAAGGTGTAATTTCCTTAGACACTGAAAAGGCCTTTAACTGGATGGAATGGAACTGCTTATTATTTTCCCTCGAAAAATTTGGCTTCGGAGAGCGTTTTATCTCATGGGTGCGTTTACTATACACATCTCCACAGACATGCATATGCACTAATAATATCAGGTCCAAATTCTTCCCTTTAACATGGGGGGCATGTAAAGGGTGTCCAATGCCCCCCTCCTTTTCGCCATTGCTATTGATCCTTTGTCCATAGCAAGTAAGGTCAACAGACTCATCCCAGGCATCGGGGGGGGGGGGGGGTTGAGCATAAAATGTCCCTGTATGCAGATGATTTTTTGCTTTATGTATCAGATCCAGAAAGAAGAGCCATCCCATATATCTTAGACATTCTCAAAACTTTTGGCACTTTCTCTGGGTATAAGCTCAATGTAGGAAAAAGTGATCCCCCCCCACCAATCAGCTGGCAGGGGATATTACACAGTCTGATTTGCCATTCACTCTTTCCCCAACAACCTTTAGATATTCAGGAATCAACAATTCCCAAAATATATCACTATTATTTGACAACAATTTTTCTGTGCTAACAAAAAAAGTTAGAAGATCTTCAAAGGTGGAACAGCTTACAGATCACACTGGCAGGCAAAGTACAATGTATCACAATGAATATTGTCCCTCGATATCTGTACCTATTTCAATGTTTGCCTCTTTTTTCCCCCAGGTCCTTTTTTCATAGCATGAACAGTATGCTTTTCTCATTTATATGGGGCAATAAATCTCCAAGGCTTCAAAAATCCTTATTACAGAGGGGTAGATTGGAGGGAGGTTTGGGATTACCAAATTTGCAATTTTACTACTGGGCAGGCAACATGCAAAATACACAGATAATCCGGTAGTCATATCCACTTTGAAAATCTGTCAACAAATCAAAAACACTGTGGCTGGAACACGCTCCCCCGTAACACCCCAATATGTAATAATGAGCTGTTCAAACCCGCTAACATTTATGCCACATTTTCTTTTTGGGACAGACAAGGCCTTGGTACAATTGGTGGTTTTTATAGTGAAGGCATATTTCAAGCTTCACTCAGTTGTGTAATACCTTCAACCTACAGCAATCTGACCTCTTCAGATACTTCCCAATTCCGCATTTCCTCAAATCAAGCACACCTTCTTTTCCAGATGACCCACCCTCTTCGGGAATTGATAACCTTTTAATGGTGACAAAAATGACAAGACCACATATCTCGTTTTTATATAACTTCCTAGCTCCAGATACACGTCCAGCTTTGCTGAAAATTAAAACAGAATGGGAAACAGAACTTGGCATTATTATATATGATGATCAGTGGGCTAAGGCACTGAAAGAAACAAAATCTTGTTCATCTTGTGCAAAATTTCAACTCATACAATTCAAAATAGTTCACAGGGCACACTATAGTAAATCTAAACTTGCCAGGATATGCCCGAATATGGCTGACACCTGTGACAGATGTTCTCAGGCTCCTTGTAATCTCACTCATATGTTCTGGTCATGTCCGAGACTGGGGGAGTACTGGAAATCTTACTTTCAAGTCATCTCAGTAATATTAGAACAAGCAATAGAACCATCCCCAACTGACTGCTATATTTGGTATACCTGAAGCTGGCAAAAATATGTCAGTAAAGCAAGCCAATATAATTTAATTCACCTCTGTAGTTGCCTGTCAGTGAATACTTTTACTATGGAAGAAACCATTACTCCCCTCTCATACTTCTTGGCTGTGTGATACCATGTCTGTTTTGGAATTGGAAAAGATCAAATACTCCATACGAGGTTCGACAGACAAATTTTACAGTCATTAGCAGCCTCTGATCTCTTATGTTAAGAGCCTGACCTCCCTTTCCCCAGAATGCCTACCCAGATGAGATGATTAATATAACGTTAACAGCTAAATCCTACAGTTTGGTAGCACATTGAAAATCTTCGAATTTCCCAAGAACTTATTATGCACTGTAATGGCCCATACATATACACAGTACACGTTGCTCTCATTTCTGCTAATGTACCTCATGTATTATTATTGTTGTTATTATCATTCTTAACAGTAATGTATTTTTGTTATTATTGTCATAGTTCCTTGACCTAAGATCTTCTTCTTATTCTTTCGGCATCATCAGATGTTGGCCGCTGAAAAACATGCTCAACAACTGCTGTGTTGTTAAGCATATTTTGGATTTTCGGTAATAAAATAGACAGTGGTTTACCATTGCCTTCTGCCCGCAGTACAGGAGACCAGATACTAGAGTTTCCAGCATGCTTCCTGTTGTCCTGAAGCTATTGTTGGCCAGATGATTTGGCTCATCTGCCAGCTACAGGTACTACACTGCTGCTGCCCAGTGTAGAGCAGGTCTATTTGAAGGTGACCTTCAAACGCCTTGTTACAGCGCTGTTATGGGGCCTTTGCAGCTTTTTATAGTGCCACCAGTGCCATCAAATAGCCCACTGCACCCTGGTATTAACCACTGTTGTTGATCCGTGATTGCTTATTCAACAGGTAAGCCTGCTTATTTCGCAGCTGTCCCCCATATTTGAGGGAGCATGCCACTATCCGCCACCTGTGGACGTGCTCCATAGCAGTACAGCTCTGAGATAAGGATCTCAAAAGACTAAGTGGTGGTGGTGGCGGGTAGAGGAAGGCGGGGTTGGATGGGTTCAATAATGAAACAATCTATGCTAATGCAATGTTTTATGTTTTCCTAAAATATTTGTTTTCCTAAAATGCCAATAAAATGTATTCATAAAAAATTTACAATGAATCAATCAATCTGACACTTCAATATTCTATATAATTAAATTTATAATATGTTTCTGACTATACTGTAATCACAATGATATTCTAAATAGTTAAAGGTAAAGGAATCAAGACACTGAGCTCCTTTCAAAAGCTTGGAAGGTCTACTGAATCTGGACTTAGCTTTCTGACAGCACTCTGCTTTGCTTCTTGTGCACCCCAGCTATCAACTCTCATGCCATTTTCTGTGAGCAAGTGGCCCCTCAGAGGTTGGAAAGCCAAATCAAAGCCGCTTGCCTTTCTTTCGTGAGCACACTCCCGAAGAAGAGTAAAGAAAAAAGGGACCAGTATGTTGACTTCAATGACTGAGATATTCACTTAAAAAAATTAGAAAGATGGAGATGGTTAGTATATTTTTTTGTTTATTTCGAACGTTAAAAAATAAAATGAAAATGTATAATAAAAGAAAACAAAAGAGAAAAAAATCAAAACAAGCAAGTGATATCATCATCAAACATTTGTTTCAAATCTCAGCAGTTCGAAAAGGAGTAGGCAGAAGTTAAAAAAAAATTCTAGTCCTACCCCCTTTTCCTATTTTAATATTTCAACAGTGAACTGTGTGATTTAAATGAAAACTCAATCATCTACCACCAGTGACCATGGTGTATAGTAAATCAAACAAAGACAATTCATTCAACAGAACAAGAACAGAGCAAGTGCAAAGCAACATCAAAACAACTCTAGAACAACTTAAACAAGATGTCACAGCTCCATCCCATATCTGTTCAAAATATTATTTTTAAAGAGTCTTTTAAATGTGATTATTGATTCACAAGTTTTCATTTCATCACTGCAATTGTTCCATATCTTGACTCCTTTGGTTGTGACACAATGATATTTTGATTTTGTCCTTACTAGGTTTTGTTTAAATGTACATATTCCTCTCAGATCATAATTACTTCCCATCAACTGGAACAACCCCTGGATACTGTTGGGTACTTTATGATTTAATACTTTGTACATGATTTGAGCAGTTTTAAAGTCCACCAGATCTTTGAATTTTAGTGTTTTTAGTTTGATAAAGAGTTGGTTTGTTGGTTCTCTGTAATTGGCTTTGTTTACTATCCTTATGGCTCTTTTTTGAATAATAAAGATTGAATCAGTGTTGGTTTTATATGTATTCCCCCACACTTCCACACAGTAGGTGATGTATGGAAGTATGAGGGAACAGTACAAGGTGTAAAGTGAAGCTTGATTTAGAAATCTTTGACTTTGAATAGTATTGTGATTGACTTGGATACTTTAGCCTTTGTATAATTTATATGTGGTTTCCAACATAATTTATTGTCCACTATTACTCCAAGAAATTTAATTTCAGTCACTCTTTCTATTTCTACATTGTTAATCATGAGTATCTTGATTGAGATAATTTTACAGTTACCAAAGTTTATAAATTTTGTTTTACTTAAATTCAGTGTTAGTTTGTTAGCAGAATTGTTAGTAGAACCTCCGGCTCAGGCTGGTCTCCAGGGTTGGGTCATTTTTGTCAGTTGTTGATCTGCGGGGAATTGTGCATACTTTTATCTGATCTCAGCTTGACTATTGTGATGCACTTTATTCTGGCATCAGCAAGAGCTCCTTCCACCATCTGTAGTTGGTCCAACACACCGCTGCTCAGTTCATTAAGATCTGCAGATGGAGCCCTACTGGTTATTCCCAGGTCATGGTTTGTTAGAAAGGGTGAGCTGGCTTTTGCTGTTAGAGCCCCCCACACTATGAACCTCGTTTCCTGTTGAACTAAGACAAACCAAGTCCCTAGCTTCTTTTAAATCTCATCTTAAAACTTTTCTTTTTATGAAAGCTTGTACAAATGTTTGATATTTGTTTTTATTTATTTATACTGTTTTTATTTTTACTCTTATTTGGTGTTATTCTTATTTTTCCCTTGCATGGTTTTATTTCTTTGTAACATTGTTTTAGAAAAGTGCTACATAAATAAAGTTATCATATTATTATATTATTAAATGGAGACTATGTAGGTAACCAAGATGATTTGTAATAACATCATATATTTACAAGATAGGCAAAGTAATTTGTTGTTATTAGCCGCTAGCTAACATTAGCTACCTGTAACACTGATCACCAAATAAGCCACAATTAACCAATGTACCTAAAGTCATCCAAAGACTGTTGGTAAAACAGCCAACACAGCAGCACAAACAAATGCTCATTAAGAAATAAAGAGTTTTAAAAACTTAACTTACAATTGCAGGTGTTATCTTAATTAGTTTATGTCGGTGTATATGGTAGTATTGTATGCAGTCCACAGAGGAAGACAAGGACATACAATGGGCAGTAGCAGTTCTATTATGGCTGAAGCAATGGGCATATACTGAATCTATCGCATCATTATTTGTTTCCATCATCTCTGACTCATCTCTTCTTTATCACCATGCTAACATTTCCACATCAGGCTAGTGTAGAACCCTTTTTTTTGTGTGTGTGTATAATATTTAGGATTTCTTCTTAAACGTTATCTCCATTCAGCGTGTCTTATTTGCTACATCAAAATACACATAAAATATGTTGACTGAAACAAAGCTAGTGGGGTTTTACAAAGTGGCTGGTACTGTTAGTTTCAAGCAGTTCAGGTGAATGTTAAGCATAGAAATAATTATGCTCTCTGTGCCTGATGTTATTCCATAGCAGTGATTTTGAAGTGCTGCCATTGGCCCAATTTGGTCTGTGTCCCCACTACTTTGTCATTTCCTATGTGGTTCATGTTTTTAAATGCAGGCAAGGGTCTGAAAATTAAGTACTTACCAGCACTAATCCATACAATGTGTGTAATTTGTTATTTTTTTTAAATCAATGAAACTGATGAAGTGGATTTATACTTTTATATTTTGCCACAAAGTTGGCTTCTTTTTTCAACTTTCAAATCCGGTAGTGCAGTTTATCCAAAACATTTAGGATGCAAATGTTATGCATAACGGTTTGGATAATGGATGGATGGATGGATGTTATGCATAACTAGGAATTACCATACATAATTTCTTTATGGGGGATAAACGGCCTCAAACTACTTTATGAGCATGAGAAACAGAAGAAAAGAAGTTAAATTCAATCACCAACACAGGATAAGAAGCTAAAACTGGAGTAGTCCTTTTAGAAAGGGTGGTGGTTACTCTTTGTTGGAGATATACTATACTCACCATACTATTCAGTGGCCATGGAGACACTGCAGGAGATGGATAATGAGATTCATAAACATCAACTCATCTGAAGCTTCAAATAGACTCTGAAAAGTGTTGGGGTTTTTTTTTTCCTGTAACAATGTGGAATGATGTTGGGAATTTATACTAACATGTGCAATTCCCTTCAAGGTGGCCTCACACGCTTTGGCCTACGATAATCGATTATTTCGGCTTTGTGAAAGCTCTGTCATCGTTTGGCGTGTTCTGTTCCCCAAAGCATGACGAGCTCCTTAAGGAGCTTACTGAAAACATGTGCTTTGAATGTGGATTCTTTGTCAACCTGGAAAACACTAGTAGTCGGATGTTGAACGGCTTTCAGAAGCTCTGAGAACCAGGGAGATTCTTAAAGGCCCTTTTTAAAGATATATTTGTATGTTATACCTCAACACTTGGCTTTAAAGCACCCACAAATGAATATCTTGCAACAGCTGTGTGTGTGTGCGTGTGTGCGTGTGTGTGTGTGTGTGTGTGTGTGTGTGTGTGAGGGGTTATGGACTCAAACAGAAAAAAGCTCTAGTGAAAAAGGCTGTGTATTATATAATTCAGAACAGCGGTATAGTCGCATAGACTTGTACAAAAAAAAAAAAGACTTGTCAAAAAAGCAAAACAGAACTGAAAAAAGTTGGGTAACAGGCAGGGTACGAAACCCAACTAACAGAGTCCAAGACAGCAGTTAATATCGTAATCAAATATTCTGAAGCAGAATAGCAGAACACAGGTAATACATGGCACAATCTGTTAAGGGAATAGGGAAACCCAGTGGAGCATATGAGTTGGAGCTAATCAGGAAATGGAGAACAGGTGTGGGATACATGGGGTTGACTGAAGACAAATCCAGGGGCAGAAATGTACATGCGAAGACAAGTGAGCACAAAATAAAACAGGAAGAACAATAGAAAATGACTAAGGCTGACTGAAGCCATGGGAAACAATGACTGCTGAAAATGACAGTGAACTAAACTACGAGCCATAGCAAAAAGACTGAACTGAACTGGGGGACACAGTGATAGGACCTGCTCCTCGAGGGATGGATTCCAGATGTCCCAACAAACTGATCAGGAATACCGGGATGGGTGGGTGTGGGGGTCTGGAGAAGGGATTCAGGAACACGTGACATGGGAGTCAAGTCAAGTCAATTTTGTATAGCCCAATATCACAAATAACAATATCACATATTACAAATCTGCCTCAAGGGGCTTTACAGCAACACAACATTATGTCCTTAGACCTTCACATCGGATAAGGGAAAACTCCCTTAAACAAAAAAAACTTTAACAGGGAGAAAAAAATAGGAAGAAACCTCGGGGAGAGCAACAGAGGAGAGATCTCTCTCCTAAGACGGACAATGTGCAATGGTTGTTGTGTTTACACAACATCCATTGCATGTTGCAGCCACTGCAGCATCCATCCTGGCAGCTGATGAATGAGGCCAGGAATCACAGATGGATGGCCTAAGGGCTGGACTGATGGACACAACCGATGTGGAGGGCAACCAGGATGCAGGACTGATGGGCAGAGCAGCTCTGGTGGATGGGCAGAAGAACAACCAGACATGCAGAGAAAATCAAAGGTGTGATGATGAATGTTATCACCGCATATGCCCTGCAAGTTGGGTGTGAGATGGAAGAGAAAGAAGAATTCTGGATTGAGTTGGATGAAGTGGTGGAGAGTGTACCCAAGGAGGGGAGAGTGGTGAGTGGAGCGGACTTCAATGGGCATGTTAGTGAAGGGAATGAAGGTGATGAGGAGGTGATGGGTCAAGGAGGATATGGTGTCAAGGAGAGGAATGTGGAAGAACAAATGGTGGTGGATTTAGCACAAAGGATGGAAATGGCTGTGGTGAATACATATTTCAAGAAGCGGGAAGAACACAGAGTGATGTACAAGAGTGAAGGAAAGTGCACCAGGTGGACTATATCTTATGCAGGGGGCCCAAACTGAAAGGGATTAGAGACTGCAGGGTGGTGACAGGGGAGAACATAGCTAGGCAGCATTGGATGGTGGTCTGTAGGATAACTTTGGAGATCAAGAAGAAGAAGAAGAGAGTGAGGGCAGTGCCAAGGATCAAATGGTGGAAGTTGAAGAGGGAAGACTGGTGTGTGGAGTTCAGGGAGGAATTAAGACAGGCACTGGGTGGTAGTTAAGAGTTGCCAGATGGCTGGGAAACTACTACAGAAATAGTGAGGGAGACAGCTAGGAAGTTACTTGGTGTGTTATCTGGACAAAGGAAGGAAGACAAGAAGACTTGGTGGTCAAATTAAGAAGTACAAAAAAGTACACAGAGAAAGAGATTGGCAAAGAAATGGGATTACATTACCATCATTTAGCCGACACTTTTATCCAAAGCGACTTACAATAAGTGCATTTAAAGTAGGAAATCAAGAGAACTACTAGTCAGAGGTCATAAGTGCATCTTCCCTCTAAACAAGCATCTAAGAGCAAAACCAGTGCTAAAGTAAAAGCGCAAGAGATTTTTTTTTTAGAGTGAATACAATAAGTGCTAACAGCAAGTAACAGGGTAGAAGTTCTTGAAGAGGTGAGTTTTCAACCTGCCCGAAAGATGGGCAGTGACTCCGCTGTCCTGACATCAGTGGCGAGATCATGCCATCACTGTGGGCCCAGATCAGAAAAAAAAGCGTGACCAGGACAATCAGCAGCAGGGGCCTCTGTGCGATGGGGCAGCCAGGCATCCCAAGGCAGCAGAGCAAAGTGGTCAGGCGGGGGTGTAGGGCTTGACCATGGCCTGGAGATAGGAAGGAGCTGTTCCTTTCACTGCCCTGTAGGCTAGCACAAGTCTTAAACTGGATGCGAGCAGCTACTGGGAGCCAGTGTAGGGACATGAGAAGGGGAGTTGTGTGGGAGAACTTAGGGCAGTTGAACACCGGACGAGCTGCAGCTTTCTGAACAAGCTCCAGAGGTCTGATGGCCAATGCCAGTGTGCCAGCAAGGAGGGAGTTGCCGTAGTCCAGCCAGGAGATGACCAGAGCCTGGATGAGCACCTGTTCCATCTCGTCGGTGAGGAATGGGCGAATCCTACTGATGTTATAGAGGAGAAATCTGCAGGAGCGAGCAACTGATGCAACTGATGCAACCATGTGGGTAGGGGGAGGGGCTGAGGGGGGAGAAGAGAATAGGACATGAAATAGTGGTCAGAGAGCTGGAGGGGAGTAACAGAGAGATTGGAAATGGGACAGTGTCTAGTAAAGATACGGTCCAGCTGGTTGCCGGCCTTGTGGGTAGGAGGAGAGGGTGAGAGGTGAAGGTCAAAGGAGGAGAGGAAAGAGAGAAGAAGATCTAGCTTGTCAGTGTGGATGTTGAAGTCACCGAGAAGGATAAGTGCAGAGTCATCAACAGGGTAGTGTGAGACAAATGTGTCAAGCTCCTCCAGAAACTCACCAAGGGGGCCTGGTACACAACCACATTGGTGAGTTTTACTGGATAAGAGACAGTAACAGCATGAAATTCAAAAGAGGACAGAGACAATTGTGGAATGGAAACAAGAGAGTATTTCCATTTCAGGGAGATTAGCAGGCCAGTACCACCACCCCACTTCACCTCCCAGCTCTGGGAGTGTGTGAAAAAGAGTACACCTCTGACAGAGCTGCGGTTGTGGTAGTGTTTTCTGGTGTGATACAGCTCTCAGTTAGCGCAAGAAAGTTGAGGGAGAGCAAGGATGCATAGCCTGAGATAAACTCAGTTTTTGGCACCGCAGATTGGCAATTCCAGAGCACTCCTGTCACCACTTGTTCAATGTGAGTAGAGAGAGTGGGATAGATGAGATTGGTAGGGTCACAGTGCCTAGGAGTGACCCAACGTCTATGCCAGTCCAGAGAAGAGGAAAAGATGGGAATGCGAATGAAACACATAGTCTATACTAGATACACAAAATACAGATAACCGACCGGATCTAAAAAGAGCAGTCCTTGCTTGACAAAATCTTGGCTTGAAAAAGCCGCACTTGCCTTTGTTCACTCTAGCCTTCATTCGGCCTAGACCTGTTTGCCCTCAGTGTGTTTGCCTGACGCTTGGAAGCTAGCAGCAGTGATTTAAAGAGCAGGGTAACCAAATTGACAGATTTGCTTCAAAATACTTTATAAATGTGGGAGATGTATTGCTGTTGACATGTTAAAATGTGTTGAACCATGTATAGAACTGATTTGCGGAGTTAGATCGTTTTTGGGGTATTTTTCCCGTTCTCCTTTCTTGATTTTTTGGCCGGCTTCCTTGGTGACGTCGCCGTCTTCCTTTCGGTGCCACGCCCCCAGAATCTGAAACCAATGGACGCTGTAGATTTTTACACGTTTTTGAAGCTTTGTTTTATATACTTCGCAACATTTTTAATCATACAGAATTGGCTGGGTGGTTACTGATATGTTTTCCTGGGGTATGGGTATCCCAAAACACAGATTTGAGCTCACTTACCCGCCACTTTAAAAAACACTGATTGCTAATTGTCTGCCAGGACTGCAGGCCACACCCTGGCCACTTAACACCCAATTGGCCAAAGAGGTACACTGAAACTAGGCCTATTGCCCAGAAACTGGTAACTTATGTAAAATTATATCAAACCTCACACAAAACAATTAAAACTGCAAACAGCAAGTTACCAAGGAATATATCTATAAGCTAAAAGGATAACTAAGTCAAGGGATAGTCACAGAGATGAAGAAAGTAGACAGGAGTACAAGAAGATGCAGTGTCAAGTGAAGAGAGAGGTGGCAAAGGCAAAGGAAAAGGCGTATGATGAGGTGTATGAGAAGTTGGACACTAAAGAAGATGAAAAGGATTTGTACCAATTGGCAAGACAGAGGGACCGAGCTGGGAAGGATGTGCAGCTAGTTAGGGTGATAAAAGATAGGCATGGAAATGTGCTGACAAGTGATGAGAGTTTGTTGAGAAGGTGGAAGGAGTACTTTGAGGGACTGATGAAGGAAGAAATTGAGTGAGAAAGTTAGATGATGTGGGAATAGTGAATCATGAAGTGCAGTGAGTTAGCAAGGAGGAAGTGAGGGCAGCCATGAAGAGGGTGAAGAGTAGAAAGGTGGTTGGTCCAAGTGGCATACCTACGGAGGCATGGAGATGTTTAAGAGACATGGCAGTGGAGTTTTTAACTAGATTGTTTAACACAATCTTTGAAAGTGAGAAGATGCCTGAGGAGTGGCAAAGTATACTGGTACCAGTTTTCAAGAATAAGGGTGATGTGCAGAGCTCTAGTAACTACAGAGGTATAAAGTTGATCAGCCACAGCATGAAGATATGGGAAAGTGTAGTGGAAGCTAGGTTAAGAGAGGTGATGATTAGCAAGCAACAGCATGGTTTCAAGTGACAAAAGAGCGCTACAGATGGGATGTTTTGCTTTGAGAATGTTGATGAAGAAGTATAGAGGAGGTCAGAAGGGGTTACATTGTGTCTTCATGATTTAGCGAAAGCATATGACAAGAGTGGTGCAGGATATGTATATGGGCAGTGTGACAGTGGTGAGGTGTGTGGTGGGAATGACGGATGGGTTCAAGGTGGAAATGGGATTACATCAAGGATCAGATCTGAGCCCTTTCTTGTTTCATATGGTGATAGACAGGTTGACAGACAAGATCAGGGAGGAGTCTGTGTGGACTATGATGATCACAGATGACTTTGTGATCTGTAGTAAGAGTAGGGGACAGGTTGAGGAGAGCCTAGAGAGGTGGAGGTATGCACTGGAGAGAAGAAAAATGAAAGTCAGTAGGAGCAAGACAGAATACATATGCATGAATGAAAGGGAGGACAGCAGAATGGTGAGGATGCAAGGAGTAGAGGTGACAAAGGCATGAGTTTAAATACTTGGGATCAGCTGTCCAAAGTAACGGGGAATGCAGAACAGAGGTGAAGAAGAAAATGCAGGCAGGGTGGAGTGGGTGGAGAAGAGTATCAAGAGTACCAGCAAGAGTTAAAGGGAAGGTTTACAAGATGGTAGTGAGACCAGCTATGTTATACATTTGGAGACAGTGGCACTGACAAAAAGACAGGGGGTGGAACTGGAGGTGGCAGAGTTGAAGATGCTAAGATTTTCATTGGGAGTGACAAAGAGGGACATGATTAGGAACGCGTATATTTGGGGGACAGCTCAGGTTGGACGGTTTGGAGACAAAGCAAGAGAGGCAAGATTGAGATGGTTTGGGCATGTGCGGAGGAGAGATGCTGGGTATATTGGGAGAAGGATGCTGAATATGGAGCTGCCAGGGTAGAAGAAAATAGGAAGGCCAAAGAGGAGGTTTATGGATGCGGTGAAGGGGGACATGCAGGTGGATGGCATGACAGAGGAAGATGCAGAGGACAGGAAGAGTTGGAAACGGATGATCCGCTGTGGCGGCCCCTAACGGGAGCAGTCAAAAGTAGTAGTAGATTTTGGGAGTTTGGAGGGAGAGAGTTTTAGTTTGAGTCTAGCAGTGTGGGCAATTTCTGCTGGGCCATGTTATGGTATCCATGTCCAGCCATTTCAGTTCTTTTTGGACACATCGGATTGCTACTGTCCAAGACTCTGTCCATCTGGTTGTGCTTAGGTTCAAGATTTCTGATTCTTTCATCTGAATTAAGTCCAAAAAATGATTGTTAATGGCTTGGAGAGAGGTTTCTACCCAATTTTTAGTAATTTCAATGTTTAGTCATAAGCCAAATGGTCTAAGTAGTTCAGCTATATGTTTGGGATTGGTTTTGAGGGGGTCACTACGGGTTGTTTTTTGTGTATTTTGCTTATCATAGAGATTATAAGACATCTCCCAAGTTTTTTAGTCAGGATTTTAAATTCAGTTACCTCCGCTGTGGTCATAGTTAGATTCAGGTCTTGGATTGTTTTTGCTGGATTTTGGAGTTTTAAAAGGATCTTTCATCTAGGTTGTGGAGTTGCAGATATCAGGTTAGGTCTTGAGGTTACCAGTTTCTATGTCTATCAAAAGTCAAAATCAAAGTATCTTTATTGTCCCTTACAGGGAAATTAGTTTGCAGCCAGTATATATAAAACTCTCACACAAACAAAACATACAAACACCAAGGCAGAATTGGCACATCACTGATGGATAACAAAAACAACAGGACATAATGGGCAAGGAGAACCAAAGGAGTTCAAATATACAGACCATGGAAACAAGCAATCTGCAGACAACAGATCTACCGTTTAACAATTGAATGGCAGTGGGGACAAAGGAAGCCTTGTATCTCTTAGTCCTAATACAGGGCATCCTCAACCAATGACCTGAGGGTAACAGCTCAATCTCTGGCCAAAGGGGGTGACCTTGGCACTCCAGAAGGGAAATAGCCATTCTGAACACTTTCCTATGATAAAGGTTGGTAAGATGGGCTTGACTTCTCCCTGAAATCTTACTAGCCCATTTGATGAGTCTATCAAGCCTTCTTTTATTGGCCAGGGTCACATTACCAAACCCAGCAACAATATAGTAAATTAAAACTGTTTCAATAAAACTTCTATGAAAGACAGTCATCATCTGGGAGGGGACATTATATGTACACATTTTCCTCAGGAAAAAAAAAGTCTTTGTTGGACCTTCTTTGATGTGGAAGCAACATGAGTTTCAAAGTGTATTTTTTTGTCAAGAACAACCCCCAGATATATGTAGCTGTCCACAACATCAATGTCAGCACCTTTAATGCTGGTTGGTACAGGACTAGGAGGAGTCTTTCTAAAGCTGATTATCATGTCTTTAGTTTTAGATATATTTAAGTGGAGAAAGGACTCATCACACCAAGACACAAAATCATCGACCACAGGTCCATGTTGTTCCTCCTCCCCTTCAAGAAGACTTACAATCACTGAATCATCTGCAAATCTCAACATGTTTCTATTGGTATGGTTGCTGCAACAGTCATTAGTGTACAAGATGTAGAGAAATGGGGAGAGGCAACAGCCCTGAGGGAAACTGGTTGAAGAGTACAGCTGATTGGAAAAGGAGCCATTAACCCTCACACACTGGGACCTATTAGCCAAGAAGTCCAGTATCCAGCCAAGTAGATTAAGATCCAGTTTGAAGAGATGAATTAGCTTTTCTGCAAACAGATGTGGTTGGATCATGTTAAAGTCTGAGGAGAAATTTATAAACGGCAGCCTGGCATGAGCATTTGTCCCCTCAAGATGGCGGTACAGAGAATGTACGGTCTATGGTCCCATTGCAACCTTGCTGGCCAACTGAACTGGACCAGAGATGGTTAATTTGAGGAGTGATGATCAGTTGAAGTTCCCAAATTGGTAAGGGAATTTCAGATTCAACATGTGGTGCAGTATAGACTGATATATGAGTGGAGCTAGCCTCCAGTAGAAGCCTGGATTCCAGTTAAGGCCTCCGAAAACCCTGAGGCCACCGTTCCTGCATACTCTATTCAAGTGAGACCCAGGAGGGCTGTGTACACACCTAAATAGCACAGTTTGGTCTCCTGTTAGCCCTGTGAGATAACTGAGTCCACCCCGAACTATTTCTGTGTGTGGTTTAGCTGTTCAAGGCCTCCCCGGTAGCGGTTTGGTAGAAAAATGGTGGCTCCTATTAAATCTAGTCCAATAAAGTTTTTAAAGCATTCCTGTATGTCAAACTGCACGTCCACAGGAGATGCTAATAAATAGGATAAAAAAAAAATAATAATTTTTTGAGCATTTCCGTGTCCCCTACACCAAAAGACCTCAGAAAATGCTATTCTAGTCAAAATCAGTTTTTAAAGAAATCCCATTTCCTGTACACTGCATAAACCCAGGAATTGCTATTCTATCATATTTTTAGAATACGTCAATTTTTAAAGTACTCCTGTGTCCCATATACTGCATGACCTCAGGAGATATTATGTAGCTTATCAAAAGGGATGATAATCAGCTTGTCAGCTTGTAGTCTTCACAGCCTGGTCTTCCGGCAGTCTGGTTTGCTTGCCAAAGGGGATTTACACCACCTGGCCTTCTTTGTTCGGTATCGCTGAGTCTCTCCCCTACTATGTTTAAGCCTAATATCCTTCGGCCCTGGTTGCAAGAAGGGTGTACTTCATGACCATGCCCAATCAGGAACCATGTCCAATCAGGAATTGCTTCATTAGCAAAACTATTTCATCATGCTCAGTGAGTTAGGGTTATGTATATGTAGTCTCCCCAAAAGTGACCTAAGTAAATGTGTGTGTGTACGTGGTTGTGCGTGCGCCTTCTCCTGGATCACCACCTTGCTGTGGTGGAGAAGCTCATGTGTACCAGTGATCTCAAGAGCTATGCCGGTCGGGAGCTTGGCTCCTGGTAGGGTCACCCAAGGCGGATAGGTCAAGGGGGAGTTTGCAGATGAAGTGCAATCCAACAAAGACCTCAATGACAGAACTGGTGGAAGATGTCTCCAGGTCACAACAGCAGTGAGGGTGGATGAAGGCTGCAACAGAGGGTGGTCCCCAGTCGTCTTCGTTCTCCATGCCATTGGACTCTGGCCACCCCCTGCGAAGAATCGTGTGGTGGCTGCAGGCACATCAGCCACTGCACATAAAAAGCTGTCATATGCAGGTGTCCTCTCATTATGCGGCTCCAGGATCGACCTCTACACCTACCTGAAGACCCCAGAGGGAGGACGGTCATACTCGACCCTGAGTGACTGCCAATGATGATGATGGTGTGTGTGTGTGTGTGTGTGTGTGTGTGTGTGTGTGTGTGTGTGTGTGTGTGTGTGTGTGTATGTGTGTGTGCGTGTACGTGTTTGTGCAAAGCTGGAACACATGCAGGGAAATGTTCTTGAATGTATAGAAATGTGTGTGCATTCAAATGCAAGTGAACACTGAAGATATATTTTGTGGACTGAACTGAACACAGATCTTTGTAAGAATGTAAACTATACATGCTCGAAATGACCATGAGTCTCACATTTTCTTTTCAAAATGTAAGACTCATGGTCCTATGAGAAAGTCTCATCAAAAACACCTAGACGACACGTGCTCATAAAACGTGATGATTTGAAACTTCCCTTTTTTTACTGCGGCAAGGCCTTTATTGTCCCCTTGACAATGTGACATGCGTGGTCGAGTCTGCGCAGGGCTTGATGCTGCCGAGTCACACGTGTGACGGACATCTGTACAGTTTTTATGGAAATATCGCTTTTGTTCTGCCGCGGGACACAAGCCAGCCAACAAAACACAAAAGAGCGGTATTTCTGCCTCATCTGTGACATTTACAAAAGGGACAGATAAACACAGTGGCTGTGTAACCCATCAGCGGCTCATTTCAAAAACACTCCCCGATTGAATTATCACGGCGGGGCATAGTGCCACGTTAAACCTAATTTCATTTCCCCCGTTTAATTTCTGTTCCTCTCGCTTGACTGCTACCTTTTTTCCTCTCCTTTTTTTTTTCTTCACGAGGGGGTACCTAGATGACAGGTGCTGCGGAGGTACATTGATGAAGGGGAAGATATGACAGCCACGGTGCACCTGTGTCTCTTTTCAACAGCAAGATCATTTTCATAAGAAAACCCATAGGTGTATGTAATTTCTTCATTTCAAACTGAGATATCTAACCTTGAATAGAGCTGATATCTTCTGATGTCAGCATGGCTTCTAAAATAGAAATAACACACTCTCTAGGTCACTGTTAAAACTGACAAATCTTCTTAAGGTAAGATCAGATCAGGTAAGATCAGATAAGATAAGATAAGATAAAATAAGATAAGATAAAATAAGGTAAGACAAACATTATTAATTCCTGCAGGGAAACAGTATTGAGCAGCACCAAGCAGACTCAACAAAAGTGTGCAACGGTGCAACAATATGTTTAAAAACAGCAACAACAAAACAATATGATACTATTACTGTACAAGTTGTATGTGGTATCATGTGGGCTATCTAAGCAATGAGCAGACAGATCGAATTCACCCATTATTGTCATATAAGATAATCTGCTGTTCGTTCCAAGATATTAGGAAGGAATATGATTCATCGGACACCTCTTTCTTTTTTTACTTGAGACTGAGCTCTGCAATGAAAACATATGGGGTGCCCTGGAATGGGCCTTTGCTGGAGCACCCTATGGAGGAGTGGACCGGTCCTGGGCGGGGTTCTCGTCGGACAGTGACGTGTATATATAACTCTCTGCTTGATCTCTCTACTAAGACACTGGCAGTTGAAGGGGTGTGGGTCAGGGAACTCTGCATGGTCGGTCTGGAACCAAATTGAGGAATGATATGGTCTAATATAAGCAGTACCTCTAAAAATCTTGCGCATCAACTCATACACTGTAAGATGATTCACAGAGCATATGCTACACCCATCAAATGTTTCAAAATGAAGCTAATCCCCAGTCCTAACTGTACTCACTGCCGGGCTCAGGTGCCGGGCCCAACAATGCATATGTTCTGGGACTGCTCACTGATCACATGCTTTTGGACACAGGTTATGTCAATGCTGCCAGAGTTATTAGGATCAACAATATTGCCTGATCTCTGCCTTTGTTTGCTCAATGACAATTTGTCTTCGTCTCTCAATTTAAATCAGCGAAGACTAATGCTAGCAGGCCTTACTGCAGCAAAAAAGACCATACTGACACTGGTTTAATCCCAAACTTCCTTTAATTCAGTGCTGGATGTCGTCCTACCAGAGCATAGCGTTTCTTGAATGTACAACAGCACGACTCAACAGAGCCAAGCCTGCCACTGTGCAGGCATGGTCAGACATATCTGTGTCCATAAGGGACTACCTTAAAAGAAGGGCTCTACCCCCTCCCGCACCCCTCCACACCCAGTAACATCAGACCTGGGGCAGGCCAGCATTAGAAGTTAGTAGAAATGGATGGTTGTATATAATGTATAGTTTTGTTTTATTGTTTGTTTGGGGGGAGGGTTTTCAGTCCACTATTATTTGTTGTCTTTCTCCCCACAGGAATGTGTGTCTCTTACTCTCAGCTACTACAGATACAGTTTTTTTATTCTGTAAATTCATTTGTTTTCCTTTATTTCAGTCCTTAAACAATATTACTAGTGTGCCGCCCTGTTGTTGTTTGTGTTGTATCCTGTTTTTTAAAAACAAAAATTGTTGCTCACAAAGAAATATGGTAATCTGGCAAGAGGTATCCTCACATACAATATTGGATATTTATGCTTGTCTGTCATTGTTAATCCTTTGCTTGTGGTATTGCTATGTCTTTAAGGACATGTCTTTTAAGGATGTATATGATGCCTGTATATTCAAATGATCACAACAGCTACATTGCTGCCCAGTAACAGCCATGCTTCTTCCCTTTCTCATGTTTGAAAAATGATGAGAAATAGGACATTTTGGGGAGGAGTCTGTGCTGCTATTCCAGTCAGAAAAGGGGGAGCAGTTGATTGAGATCAGACAGTCTCTCTGATCAGTGGGGACAGTTGCGTTTATTTATTTAATTTTTGAAAGTGTGACATGTCTGTACACAAAGAAGTCAGATACATAAGCATTGGGGAATACACGCTTATGACTGAGTTCAACAAGCAGGGTGGCAATAGTGGCAGATATAGTATATTTCAGGAAAGTGGATATTATCTTGGCATGGTGGCACAGTGGTTAGTGTGATCGCCTCACAGCAAGAAAGTCCTGGGTTTGAACTCCGGAGTAGTCGTCTGTGTGGAGTTGCCATGTTCTCCCCATGTCTAGTGGGTTTCCTCCGGGTGCTCCGGTTTCCTCCCACAGTCCAAAGTCAAGTCAAGTTAAGTCAAGTTTATTTATATAGCACATTTAAAACAACCACAGTTGAACCAAAGTGTTGCACAAGCTTAAAATACAAGTGGCACATATGAATATAAAAATATACACTACCGTTCAAAAGTTTGGGATCACCCAAACAATTTCGTGTTTTCCATGAAAAGTCACACTTATTCACCACCATATGTTGTGAAATGAATAGAAAATAGAGTCAAGACATTGACAAGGTTAGAAATAATGATTTGTATTTGAAATAAGATTTTTTTTACATCAAACTTTGCTTTCGTCAAAGAATCCTCCATTTGCAGCAATTACAGCATTGCAGACCTTTGGCATTCTAGCTGTTAATTTGTTGAGGTAATCTGGAGAAATTGCACCCCACGCTTCCAGAAGCAGCTCCCACAAGTTGGATTGGTTGGATGGGCACTTCTTTGAGCAGATTGAGTTTCTGGAGCATCACATTTGTGGGGTCAATTAAACGCTCAAAATGGCCAGAAAAAGAGAACTTTCATCTGAAACTCGACAGTCTATTCTTGTTCTTAGAAATGAAGGCTATTTCATGCGAGAAATTGCTAAGAAATTGAAGATTTCCTACACCGGTGTGTACTACTCCCTTCAGAGGACAGCACAAACAGGCTCTAACAGGTACTATTTAATGAAGATGCCAGTTGGGGACCTGTGAGGCGTCTGTTTCTCAAACTAGAGACTCTAATGTACTTATCTTCTTGCTCAGTTGTGCAACGCGGCCTCCCACTTCTTTTTCTACTCTGGTTAGAGCCTGTTTGTGCTGTCCTCTGAAGGGAGTAGTACACACCGGTGTAGGAAATCTTCAATTTCTTAGCAATTTCTCGCATGGAATAGCCTTCATTTCTAAGAACAAGAATAGACTGTCGAGTTTCAGATGAAAGTTCTCTTTTTCTGGCCATTTTGAGCGTTTAATTGACCCCACAAATGTGATGCTCCAGAAACCCAATCTGCTCAAAGAAGTGCCCATCCAACCAATCCAACTTGTGGGAGCTGCTTCTGGAAGCGTGGGGTGCAATTTCTCCAGATTACCTCAACAAATTAACAGCTAGAATGCCAAAGGTCTGCAATGCTGTAATTGCTGCAAATGGAGGATTCTTTGACGAAAGCAAAGTTTGATGTAAAAAAAATCTTATTTCAAATACAAATCATTATTTCTAACCTTGTCAATGTCTTGACTCTATTTTCTATTCATTTCACAACATATGGTGGTGAATAAGTGTGACTTTTCATGGAAAACACAAAATTGTTTGGGTGATCCCAAACTTTTGAACGGTAGTGTATGTAAAGAAGACATAATACAATAAAGAATATAAAATGTTAACAATAAAACATAAGAGTAAAAGTATATTTGCACAATAAAATCACGGTGTCAAGCTCAACATGAATTGAATGCCAGCGAGAAGAGGTAGGTCTTTAACAAAGATTTAAAAGTCTCTAGGGTCTGAGCAGAGCAAAGACATGTAGTTCAGGTGAATTGGTCGTACTAAATTGTCTGTAGGTGTGAATGTGTGTGTGTGTGTGTGTGTTGGGGGGGGGGGGCTGTGATGGACTGGCGGCCTGTCCAGGGTGTCTCCCGCCTGCTGCCCAATGACTGCTGGGATAAGCCCCAGCATCCCTGCGACCCTGAGAGCAGAATAAACGGTTTGGATAATGGATGGATGGATGGATATTATCTTATTTGCACATAATATATATTGAGATTTCATCCAGGTTTGATGTACTTCATTGAAACAAAGCCTTATATTCCAGCTTTTCACCTTTAAACAAAAACACATTTAATAGTGCAGTTACTCTTTAACGGTAAATTTTGGGGATAGAAATTGGATATGGAGCACTATGGAATTAACAGCCTCAAAAACAACATCCTCATCTGGAGCGGGGGGTCAATTCTCTCCACGGTGCCCAGTTTATTTACAGCAGATTGTTTGCTGCTTCACTGCCTCCAGTTGTCACTCCAGACATGCATGCCTCAGAAATACCTTTCAAACTATTGCTTAAATTCTATTTATCCAGTTTAGAGTACTAATGGAGTGACTAAATACTATTTGTGAATACGTACTTACATACCTGTGTATTTGTGTTTGTTTATCAATGTGGGCTAAGCCTATTTTAGCATGTCTGGTTCGGTTATTGTGCAGTGAATTAACCACCTTCGCAATCAACATGTCAGTCCCTTGTTTCGGCAGTGCCAGGCTCAGTCACCTCTCATCATCGCTACTTAGATCTAAAAACCCCATGCTGCATTCCACTGGAAGTCGTAGTTCTCACTTCCGAGCTAAATGTGTTTTATTACCTCTGTTCAGGAAAACATGGATGATTGCAGCAAAGTTGTCTTCCATTAATTCCTGATAACGGACATCTCAGGGGGCATAATCCCTTACATATCTATCTATCTATCTATCTATCTATCTATAGATATAAATATGTATTACATCGATCAGCCAAAATATTAAAACAGCCTGCTTAATATTGTGTAGGTCCCCCTCATGCTGCCAAAACAGCTCTGACCTGATGAGGCATGGACTCCATAAGACCTCTGAAGGTGTACACTGGTATCTGGCAACCAAGCAAGACGCTAGCAGTGCAGCAGATCATTTAAGTCCTGCAAGTTGGAGCCTCCCACCATGGATCAAACTTATTTTTCCAGCACATCCCATAGCTGCTCGATTGGATTGAGATCTTGGGAATTTGGAGGGCCAAGGTAACACCTTTGAATGCTTTGTTATGTTCCTCAAACCATTCCTAAACAATTTTTGCAGTGTGGCGGCAGGGTGCATTGTCCTGATGAAAGAGGCCACTGCCATCAGGGCATACCATTGCCATGAAGGGGTGTACCGGAACTGCAACAATGTTTAGGTAGCTGGGGCATCCGAGTAGTATAGCAGTCTATTCCGCTGCCTACCAACACAGGGGATTGCTGGTTCAAATCCCCGTGTTACCTCCGGCTTGGTCGGGTGTCCCTACAGACGCAATCGGTCATGTCTGCGGGTGGGAAGCCGGATGTGGGTATGTGTCCTGGTCGCTGCACTAGCGCCTCCTCTGGTTGGGCGGGGAGCCTGTTTGGGGGGAGGGGGAACTGGGGGGAATAGTGTGATCCTCCCACGTTCTACAACCCCCTGGTGAAACTCCTCACTGTCAGGTGAAAAGAAGCGGCTGGCAACTCCACATGTATCGGAGGAGACATGTGGTAGTCTGCAGCCCTCCTCGGATCGGCAGAGGAGGTGGAGCAGTGACCGGGACAGCTCAGAAGAGTGGGGTAATTGGCCAAGTACAATTAGGGAGAAAATCCCCACCCCCCCAAAAAAAAACAATGTTTAGGCAGGTGGTATGTGTCAAACTAACATCCACATGAATGCCAGGACCCAAGGTTCCCCAACAGAACATTGCCCAGAGTATCACGTTCCATCTGCCAGTGCATCCTGGTGCCATTCTTCCCCAAGTAAATGATGCACCCAGATGTCCACATTTAAAACAAAATGTGATTCATCAGACCAGGCCACGTTCTTCCATTGCTCCATGGTCCAGTTCTGACGCTCATGTACCCATTGTAGGTGCTTTCGATGGTGAACAGGGGTCATCAGGGGCACTTTGACCGGTCTGCCGCAATGCAGACCCATACACAGCAAACTGTGACGCACTGCGTGTTCTGACAACAGTCTATTATAGCGAGCATTAACCTTTTCAGCAATTTGAGCTGCAGTAGCTCTTCTGGGGGATCAGACCAGACAGTCTAACTTTCACTCTCCATCAGTGGCGCCCCCAGAAATTTTTCATAGGGGTGGCCAAATGGGGCCACTGAAAATCTTGGGGTGGCACACCAAAACCAAAAGCCATGACTGAATTTCGGGAATTCTATGATGCTGTTGTAGTATACTGTATAGGCTAGTTGAAAACTGTCAATATGAGAGTTAAGAAAAATATACATTATTGATTTAAATGAACAGCACCTAATGTAAAATATCAGATAGAAGCATATTATGCATAATCAGAAGCATATTCTGCATATGCGACTCGTGGCTGAGGGGGCCAGTGGGGGGGCCAGTGATAGTATCAGGGTGGCCATGGCCACCCCTGGCCACCCCTTGGGGGCGCCACTGCTCCCCATGCGCATAAATTAGCTTTGGGCACCCATGACCCTGTCACCGGTTCACTGGTTGTCCTTCCTTGAACACTTTTGGTAGGTACTGACCACTGCATACTGGGACCACCTCACTAGACCTACCATTTTGGCGATGCTCTGACACAGTCGTCTAGCCATCACAGTTTGACCCTTGTCAAAGTTGCTCAGATTCTTGTGCTTGCCCATTTTTCCTGCTTCCAACACATCAACTTTGGGAACAGACTGTTCACTTGCTGCCTCAAGTATCCCACACCTTGACAGGTGCCATTGTAACAAGATAAGTTATTCACTTACCTGTCAGTGGTTTTAATGTTTTGGCTGACCAGTGTATATATACAGAAAGAAAGAAAGCCATTTTATTTTGCCATTGTACAGGTTACAACGAAATTTCTTCTTGGCATTTAATCCATCCTATTGTATAGAAGCAGTGGGCAGCTAGTGCCCGGGGACCAACTTCAGTTCTTTCCATTGCCTTGCTCGGGGGCACAGACAGGAGTATTATCCCTAACATGCATGTCTATTTGATGGTGGGAGGAAACCGGAGCACCCGGAGGAAACCCACATAGACATGGGGAGAACATGCAAACTCCACACAGAAAGGACCTGGGATGGCCAGGGGTTTGAGCCCAGGATCTTCTTTCTGTGAGGCAAAAGTGTTAACCATTGTGCCACCATATATATGAAACTCATTGGTGCCAACCTGCCCTCCATTCAGGACTTATCCACCTCCAGACTCATCCACCCTGCAGACCCATAACACCCTGGTTACAACCTGTTCCAACTCCTCCCCTCTGGTAGGTGCTACAGAGCACTGTACCCCAAAACAACCAGATATAAAAAGTTTCTTTCCGTGGGCTGTCATCCAAATGAACACTTAACACTGTCAAATATATCCACCCATTTTGTATATACTGTGCTGTACATTGTACGTATACTGGTGCGCTCTGTCATGTCCATCTATCTCAGGCATATATGTAAGTAACCTGCTAACATCTATTTCAGCATCTATGATATATTCTCTGCACCACTGCACTTTGTTGCCTCTTATTTCATCTGTATATAGTCAATCCTTGTGCATATATTGTGTTGTAGTATTGTAATTCTATGTTAAGTACGCTGAGAGAGCCAAGAAACCAGAGTCAAATCCAATGTTTGTGCAAACCTACATGGCCAATAAACATGATTCTGATACATATATACATACATATATATATATAAGATAGATGTAGGAAAAACGAATACATAGCAGAACAAGCTTGTTTCATGCGTCACACACTCATCAACTGCCAATGTGGTTAAACAACAAAGAAAAATACACAGCCAATAAATACTACGTTGCCCCACGTCCCGTCCCTAGTTACGATGCACAGCAACCAACGGGAGGATAGAAAACATTTGAATTTTTTTGAAAAATAACATCAGAAACATTATAACCAATGGGGTAGGAGTTGGGGTAGGGGTAGAGATTGGGTCTTGTTTTGAAAAAGCAAGGACTTAAAGGGCTAGGGCACTGTTGAAAAAGCATAAATTTGACATATAACAAGCTAACATCCAATGGGGTACTCTATGTATAGCATATAGTGAAATGGTGCTGGAGCACAGTTGGAAGAGCAGACAGTTAAAATATAACATCTAATAAATATCACAAGTGCTTCATCTAATGGGTGGGGGATAAAGGCATTGGTTTACTTGTAATTGCAAAGCAGATATTTTTTTCTGTGTCTACAGCTGGTGGCCAATTCATTTCTACTGTTCATGGTAGACAGGCTTGCAAATAATAAAATACTTCTCTGCCAAGCATAGGTTGTATCTTTTGCTTTTAATTGAATATGCATGGCTCTTTGTGAGGATTTTCCATGAAATAGAGTATTTAATATTCTTGTCCACCAATGACCAAATGTGGTGGCTTAAGGCCATTGCATTTCTTGAATGCTCATTCCTGAAGCTACTCACATGGGCATTAAACCTCATTTTAAAAGGGCCCACTGTTAGTCCAATGTAAGTGTCGACTTTGCAGTTGTCTTCTCTTGTCACTGATGCCTGGTAGATGACTCCCTCTGTCTGGCATTTTCCTTCAAGAGGGCACGATGCCTTGGCATGGCAGTTGCAGTTGGTGGTGTTTGGCTGCGTTGAGGGGGGTCTGTGCCTTGGTCATGATGTTTGTTTTGTGGGATGAAATAACCTGCTGAACATTTGGCATGCAGCTGTAGCTCATTTTGACTGTGTTCCTGTTGAATATTTTTCTTAATTGATGGTCTGGGGTAAAGCACTCATCCAAAAGATTGAAAAATAGTTTTCCAATATTAGAGGCCACTGTGTCACTGTATGGAGGGTTATAACAGGTGATGTTTCGCCTCCTGCCATGTTTTTTTTTTTTTGCTGGCTGTCACTAATTGATGGTAGGTTATACTTATGCCTGAAATTATATCCACTTTTTTGTAAGGCTTCTTGGTATGGGAGGAGGGGGGGATGCTTCATTAAAGATAGCTTCATTAGACGATAAACATGCGAGTCTCTTAGTTATGCTCACTGGTATATTTTTCAAGATAGAGGGTGGATGACTGCTTTCTTTGTGGATGCACTGCAGTGAGCTTCATGTATGGCTTCATGTATTGGGCTTCATGTATGGCCATGTATGTACCATTTCTAAGGTCTAATGAATTGTATGAATCATGAATTGCAATTTTTCAAATGTTTTCTATCCTCCCATTGGTTGCTGTGCACTGTAACTAGGGGTGTGATGCGGGGCAACGTAGTATTTATTGGCTGTGTATTTTTTTCTGTGTCGTTTAACCACATTGGCAGCTGATGAGTGCGTGATGCATGAAACAATCTTATTCTGCTATGTATTAAACGTTTTTTTTCCTACATCTTAATATTCCGCTCCTCGTTTGTTGAGCACTTCTATCAACACCATTTATGGTTTCCAGGGAAAAACACACACACACACACACACACACACACACACACACACACACACACACACACACACACACACACACACACACACACACACACACACACACACATATATATATATAACTTTGTTAAAAGAAACACTCAATGGTAGGGAAATTGCTCAACAAATGAGCAAAATAATCCATTGAGGCAAGTAAATTCTTAATGACACAGTACAAGCCTGTTTCATACCATAAGCAATCATCAGCTATCAAACAAAAAAACAAAAAAGTTGACAGCTGATGATTGCTTATGGTATGAAACAGGCTTGTACTGTGTCATTAAGAATTTACTTGACTCGCTGGATTTTATATATATATATATATATATATATATATATATATCAGTCTCTCCAGGATTTAGCGGGCTTCTTTGGGGGGGGGGGTTGTTGTTGCGGCCCAAAATGCCAGATTTTGCGGCAGCTTTTCTAAAAAATTGCAACGCATGTTGCGATGTTTTTAGCTGGTTTTTTGTTTTGTTCTTTTACAATGAAATTGCGGGAGCATGTGAACATTGAAAAAATTGTTGCGATTTTTTTATTTTTGTGGGAGTGCAGGAATGAGGAGACGGAGAGCTCGAGTCGAGTTAATTCCGTTTACTCGCCACACAAAACGACACCGATACAGCGCAATCTCTGGTGGCAACCAGCTAACCAACCGCTAGGCTGCTGCAAACATGGCTCCGCCCCGGAAACTCTAAGCAGTGCTACGTCAGCACGCTGAATGTCCGCCTTAAAAGAGCAGCAGCCCCTGGTGACTCTACCCTCATTTGTGTATCGCCACATTGTAAGATGTATTAAAAATCAAAGACAACTTGTTCCAGTGAGAATAAAACCGCACACTCTGTTGTAAGTAACCTTACCAAAACCACCTTACTTGGCTCTTGCTAACTAGCCACATGCTGCTAGCTCTCTCCACCTAGACCAGCCCAATGTTGCTTGCTGGTTGTCCATCGTGCCCGATGATGACCATCTTCTTCTATTTGTGGGTCCTTTGGTGGCTGAATAGTCCGATCCTGGATGCACAGTTGCGGTTGCAGACCGGGCATGTAAAAGTGGTGCTGGAGGGGGTAGTGGTAGCTTTGCGAGCATGCCTCTTTGCACGCTTTGCTACACGGTGTTGTGTGCGCTGGTTTTCCATGTACTTCACTCCCTCTGAGATGTGAGAGCGCCAGGTTGTGCGGCAGAAAGCAAGTTCCTCCAAAGAAGAGGGGTTGATCTGACATCTTTTTAGTGTGGTCTTCATTTGGTCTTTGAACTGCTTCTTCTGCCCACCAGCAGTGCGTTGACCAAGGCGTAGTTGGCCGTAAAGGACTTTTCGTGGGAGTCGTTCACTGGGCATGCGAATAACATGCCCAAGCCACCTGAGTTGATGGTGTTTTAGGGTAGACTCCACGCTGCAGCTGCCTGCACGCTGCAGCTGCCTGCCCGCTCCAACACCTCTGTGTGTGGCACTCTGTCCTCCCAAGTAATGCCAAGGATCCTCTGGAGACATTTTACATGGAAGGCCTCCAGGCTTCTGAGATGGTGGCTGTAGATGGTCCATGCCTCACATCCATAGAGTAGTGTGGGGATGCACACTGCTTTGTAAACAAGCACTTTAGTGTGGAGATTGAGGTTGCCGTTTTGGAAAACCCTTCTCCTTAGACGGCCAAAAGATGTTGAGGCTTGTTTGAGGCATAAGAATCTCATCGTCTATTTTGCAGGTGTCGGATAACATACTTCCCAGATATTTGAAGGCAGGAACAGTGGCCAGTTGTTGCCCTTCTGCTGTGAAGGTTGTTGGGTGGTTTGGGAGGCCGGCAGTCAACTGACAGATTACCTCTGTCTTTTGGGTGTTAATAACCAGTCCCATTCTCCTATATGCAGTTACAACTGCCGACAGAGTGTTTTGTAGAGCTTCTGGTGTGTGAGCTACCAGCGCACAATCGTCGGCATACTGTAGCTCAATAATGGTCTCAGAGATCAACTTGGTGGTTGCCTGAAACCTCCTGATGTTAAATAGGTTACCATCAAGCCTGAAGTCAATGGTGACTCCAGCCTGCTTCTCCAGCCTCCTTCGTAGCAGTGTTGTAACAGAGACTAAGAAGATATTGAACAGGACTGGGGCTAGCACACAGCCTTGTCTGACTCCAGTCTGCACACCAAAGGGCTCAGAACTGCGGTTCCCCACTACCATTCGGGCCATCATTCCTGAGTGAAACTGTCCAAGAATGGTAAGAAACTTGGGTGGACATCCAAATTTCTTCAGGACTTGCCACAGCAGGGCCCGGTTAACTGTATCAAATGCCTTTGAGAGGTCTATGAATGCTATGTATAAATCCTTGTACTGTTCTCTGCATTTCTCCTGGAGCTGGCGTGTCACAAAGATCATGTCAATGGTCCCTCTATCCTTTCGGAAGCCGCATTGTGACTCTGGTATGACCTGTTCGGCTATTGCGAGTGTTAGTCTGCGGAGCATGATCTTGGCTAGGACCTTTCCTGCAATGGCCAGCAGTGAAATACCTCTACTGTTGGAGCAGATGGATTTGTCGCCTTTGTTTTTATAAATGGCCACAATGTTGGCATCTTTCCACTGTTGGGGGACACACTCGCGACGCCACACCTCAAGGATATAGAGATACAGTGTCCTCGTACAGAGGTAGCCTCCTTCCTTGAGGATTTCAGCTGGAATATTATCAGGTCCAGGGGTTTTGTTGTTTTTTAGGGTCTTGACTGCATGTAGGATTTCTTTAAAAGATGGTGGGAGGTCTAGGTCTTGCAAGGTAGGCTGTTGAGGGAGTTCTGCCAGTACAGTTGAGTCCACTGGGGTGGGCTGGTTGAGCAGGGTGTTAAAATGTTCGGCCCACCGCTCCACTAACAGGGCCTGATCCTTGATGAGAGTTGTTCCATCAGCAGACCTAACGGGTGTCAGGGAGCAGTTTCTGGGGCCATAGATGGCCTTAACTGCATCATAGAAACCATGCATGTCGTTCCTGTCTGCATGAGCCTGGATTTCGTTGGCTTTCAAAATCCACCACTCATTTTGCAGTTTCCGCAGAGTTGCTTGGGCCTCAGAGCGGAGGTCTTGCCATTTTTTCTTGAGAGGTTGGGATAGTGGGTTGCTGAGGGCAGCTCTGTGTGCCTTATGCATGTTGTCCAGGAGGGTGGAGATCGTTCCGGCATTGTCATCAAACCAGTCCTGGTGTTTCTTGGTTTTGAAGCCAATGGATTGGGCTGCATTGTCAAAGAGGGTGGTGCTCAGAGAGGTCCACTT
This sequence comes from Lampris incognitus, assembly GCF_029633865.1. Taxonomy (NCBI): domain Eukaryota; kingdom Metazoa; phylum Chordata; class Actinopteri; order Lampriformes; family Lampridae; genus Lampris; species Lampris incognitus. The sequence goes on from NC_079211.1 coordinate 40,309,097, forward strand.
TTCATCCATCCTAGACTCTGAGTTGATCAGCTGTTCAATGTCAACTAAGTTGTCGGCTAGAGAACGACGGAAGGTGTTTCGTGTGTTGCTGTTGGATAGTCTGGCGCAGTGGAGTGGTTTCTTTTTTGGCCCAGATTGGCGTCTCAAGGGTCGGACATGTACTCTGACTTTTGTCAGCATCATACGGTGGTCTGTCCAGCAGTCTGCTCCTCGCATAGCTCTTGTAAGGAGCACGTCTTTAAGATCAACCCGCCTCACGATAGCATAATCAAGCAGGTGCCAGTGTTTGGATCTGGGATGCATCCAGGATGCCTTGTATTTATTCTTTTGTTGGAAAATGGTGTTTGTGATGGTGAGGTCATGTTCCGAGCACAGACTAAGAAGTCTTATGCCATTGGGGTTGACTTTTCCAATGCCGTGGGCGCCAATCACTCCATTCCAATTTTGCGTATTCTTCCCAACTCGGGCATTAAAATCACCAAGCAAAATGACTTTGTCGCTCCTTGGGATGTTGATGAGTACATCGAGTGCCTGGTAGAAGCGATCTTTCTCTTCATCTTGAGATGGTAAAGTTGGAGCATAGGCACTTATCAAGGTGGTGATGTATCGACATTTTGCAAGGGGTATACGGAGAGTCATAAGCCGCTCATTAATGCCCACTGGTGTTTCTTCGAGTTTGGGTAAGAGACTGTTCTTAATTGCAAAACCAACTCCATGGATGTGTTGACCTCCTAGGGGGTATCCTTTCCAAAAGAAGGTATAGCCCTCTCCTACTTCATTGAGCGAGCCCTCTTCAAGGAGCCTGGTCTCACTGAGTGCCGCCACATCCACACAATAGCGCCTCAGCTCGCTAGCAATAAGTGCTGTTCTGCGTTGAGGTCTGTCCGTACCATGGCTGACATCCAGGAGTGTTCTTATGTTCCATGCTGCAAATCTTAGTGGTATAATGTTTCTTTTTCGACCGCATAGTGGAATGGCCCGGCAGGTGCGGTTTCCTGCCCAGGCGCAGTGTTGAGTGGGCAATTTTTGGGCCACCTTTTCTAGGCCGTTCCCTGAAAGGGGTGAGCAGTGCGGTCCCTAAATAGGGCTGCTCAGACGCACAGGGGTCTGCCGGAAACAGCTGCCACTCAATCCCAGCTGCTAACGACCGTTGCCCTGTGCCGCTGGCGTGCAGAGTTCCAACTAAGAGCTCCCAGCTCATTCAGACCTGCTCCCGTCATTGGATACTCCATCGCCGCCAGACTTTGTGAGGTCGGGGACTTAGATAGCAGAAGATACCTGCGCAGAGATGGTTTTTAAAGTGGCATGGGGGGGGCGCTTCTCCCAACGCCACATGACTTGATTGTAGAGGAGATGGTTCCGATGGCAAGGGGGATCCCTAGACGACCGGCACCTCCACACAACTGCAGGGGGCTGCTGGAAATCCAGTTTTTCGGGAACCGCCTCGAAGCGTGCCGCCACAGCTTGCTTTTCTGTTGGGGTAAGCTCCCTTAGCCTTATGTCTTCCAGACTCACCCACAAGGCAGCGGGGCAGTGGTTGATAGGTGCCAGGGCATGTCCACCAGGGTGGGCCTGCACACCATATCTCTGGGGCCCACTGCTGCTCCGAGATCCCCTGCCAAGTTAGCCTGGGGCCGCAAGACCCCAGTTACCATGTGTGGCCACGGGGAGGCCTGGCAGGAGTCTTGGTGAAGGAGAGGCTATGTACTGGCAAGGGAAGGCTTACACGCTAGGATGCTTCCCTATTCGCCACAAAGGCTAGCCAGCGGCAGCAAGCTAAGGGCAGGAGGGACACAAGCGGGTTGGAAGAACACATGCACCTTCCCTCCAACTACACGCTGCTGCACTAGACGCATCACAACACCCTGTGTGTACCTACACACACACACACACACACACACACACACACACACACACACACACACAGTTCGTCATGCAAACAGGCAAGCACGCGGTGCCATTACCCATGCATACTGAATCTAACTTACCTAGGTTCTTTCCGCGCGTGCAGTAGATCTGGATGCAACAGCCTCCCTGTCATGGTGGTTTGTCTTGTCTGGCGTCCACGCGTTTCGGCCGTTCTCCGGGTGAGTCTTGCGGTAGAAAGTGCTTGTCAATCGATGATTTACGTTTGTGTTCCGCCACAACGTTACACGTGGTGCAAAACAGTTTACCCCCGCTTTCATGCAGAACATCGGGGAAGTGCCTTGTGTGGGGTATGCAACTATTCTGAGTATAGTCGTATATTTTAAGGTTAGTATGAGGCAAGCGTCCTCCATTGCAGCCAATCAGAGTGAGGCTCTCTAACACACCCAGGGGGGGGGGCGGTGAGCGAGAGCGCTGCGGCTGTGTGTGGGTCGCTGAACTTTTTTTTTTCTAATAGAAATACGAAATCTAGAGAGACACACACACACACGTACTGTACGCGGAGTGAATGTGTTACCGTCTACAAGAATCCTTTGGGACGAATTCGTGTTTCCTGGGGTGCGTCGGGGACGGTATCCTGCTTGGAGGCTGCGAGTGACCACCAGCTAGCACGAATTCCCCCCACTTGCAATACTGCATTCACGCCATCTGCGCTTCGGAGAAGGGCGGTCGCGCGAGGCTTACTTAAAAATTGATTGCGCGTCTACATTCCTCTTTACGGCAAATCGAAAAAATAATTTAAAAAAAAGATCCAATTGTTTTCACCAAACTCCACCACAGTTTGGTTCAGCCTGTCCCTCTGGTGTCTCTGTGATTAGTTTCATCTCATGTTACTGAACCGTTTTTGAATAATTGTTTGTTAAAGTCATAGCCAATATGTACCTTGTGCTATGAAGGTAATTTGTACATTGTGTTATGAAGGGAATATGTACATATGCACATTGTGCTATGAAGGCAATTTGTACATTGTGTTATGAAGGGAATATGTACATATGTACATTGTGCTATGAAGCCAATATGTACATTGTGTTATTCAAAAATGGTGCAGTAAAATAAGATGAAACTAATCACAGAGACACCTGAGGACAGGCTGAACAAAACTGCGGTGGAGTTTGTTTAAAACAATTTGATCCGTCTTTTTAATGATTTCATTAAGTATGCCTTCATACCACAACGTACATTTTGGCTATGACTTTAACAAACACTTATTCAAAAATTGACAAATCTCTTTGACAAATCTCTTTGTAATGACAAAGCACGTACTCTCATATCCAAGACGGAGGGAATATCCAGGCTTATATATATATATATATTGCTTCATCTGTATTTTTGGATGACAAAACTGCTAATGTCACTAATAAAATGTTCATTAATTTTCTATGGAAAAAAATCGATTCCACCATATCAGGAAATCTGTAGTTTTCAACTCTATTAAGAATGGTGGTTTAGATTTTCTGGATTTTTCTTCTATGAATTATACTTGAAAATAACTGGTTAAAACATAGCAGTACAGTCATTAGTCGGGGACTTCTAAAAACACCACTGACGGTTTCAGAAAAAAACTATATATATATATATATATATATATATATATATATACACACACACACTCACCGGCCACTTTATTAGGTACACCTTGCTAGTACCGGGTTGGACCCCCTTTTGCCTTCAGAACTGCCTTAATCCTTCGTGGCATAGATTCAACAAGGTACTGGAAACATTCCTCAGAGAGTTTGGTCCATATTGACATGATAGCATCACGCAGTTGCTGCAGATTTGTCGGCTGCACATCCATGATGCGAATCTCCCGGTCCACCACATCCCAAAGGTGCTCTATTGGATTGAGATCTGGTGACTGTGGAGGGCATTTGAGTACAGTGAACTCATTGTCATGTTCAAGAAACCAGTCTGAGATGATTCGAGCTTTATGACATGGCGCGTTATCCTGCTGGAAGTAGCCATTAGAAGATGGGAACGCTGTGGTCATAAAGGGATGGACATAGTCAGCAACAATACTCAGGTAGGCTGTGGCGTTGACACGATGCTCAATTGGTACTAAGGGGCCCAAAGTGTGCCAAGAAAATATCCCCCACACCATTACACCACCACCACCAGCCTGAACCGTTGATACAAGGCAGGATGGATCCATGCTTTCATGTTGTTGACGCCAAATTCTGACCCTACCATCCGAATGTCGCAGCAGAAATCGAGACTCATCAGACCAGGCAACGTTTTTCCAATCTTCTATTGTCCGATTTTGGTGAGTCTGTGCGAATTGTAGCCTCAGTTTCCTGTTCTTAGCTGACAGGAGTGGCACCCGGTGTGATCTTCTGCTGCTGTAGCCCATCTGCCTCAAGGTTCGATGTGTTGTGCGTTCAGAGATGCTCTTCTGCATACCTCGGTTGTAATGAGTGGTTATTTGAGTTACTGTTGCCTTTCTATCAGCTCGAACCAGTCTGGCCATTCTCCTCTGACCTCTGGCATCAACAAGGCATTTTCGCCCACAGAACTGCCGCTCACTGGATATTTTCTCTTTTTCGGACCATTCTCTGTAAACCCTAGAGATGGTTGTGCGTGAAAATCCCAGTAGATCAGCGGTTTCTGAAATACTCAGACCAGCCCGTCTGGCACCAACAACCATGCCATGTTCAAAGTCACTTAAATCACCTTTCTTCCCCATTCTGATGCTCGGTTTGAACTGCAGCAGATCGTCTTGACCATGTCTACATGCCTAAATGCATTGAGTTGCTGCCATGTGATTGGCTGATTAGAAATTTGCGTTAACGAGCAGTTGGACAGGTGTGCCTAATAAAGTGGCCGGTGAGTGTATATACGTGTGTGTGTGTGTGTGTATATATACACACACACACACACACTCATTTGTTGAGCACTTTTATCAACACCATTGACGGTTTCCGGGAAAAAATGCTATATATTTTATATATATATATATATATATATATATATATATATAAATCCAGTGATTCAAGTAATATTTTAGACAGTACAAGCCTGTTTCATTTTTTCATTACAATGGCTGCCTCCACAAGGTTGTTTTGAAAATCCTTCCTAAATGTGCACCTGCCTGAAACTGGTCGTTGGTTGACATTGCTTAATGAAATGAGGTGCTAGCCGATGTAATCTTGAAAACTCTTGACTACAAGGGGCATTAAAAGCGGGTCGGTCATGTCACCTGCCATGTGACGGTTACAAGTGCGCAAGAAAGAGGTTTTCTGTTCCCCTTGGAAATGTGAGGAAATTCAGCTGACTGGCACTGATGAACATCAATGCTGAATAGTCTTTTAATAATTCATATTTGTTATGACTGCTGCAAACCTTTACCGGTGGGACCTACTGTATGTTTAGTTTTTTTTCTCCAGCAGAATTAATAGTTTTGTAATATTTGGTAACTATAAAATAGACAGTTATATATAAAACAAATTAAAAGTTTAAACACTTCTGAGATGTTATTAAGCACAGTGCTGCTTCCTCAGAGTTGCAAGGGGAGGGAATGATCACATATTTCATATCAATAGTCACTTTTGTCAGTCTTGGGGAACCTGAGGCCACCAGAAGCGCAAACGTCTGTGCATTTTTCTAAATCCAACCAATCCAGAGAAACCCATCTTGCCGAGAGGTAAGACACAAGCCTGCTGAGATTCCTGTGTGTGTGTGTGTGTGTGTGTGTGTGTGTGTGTGTGTGTGTGTGTGTGTGTGTGTGTGTGTGTGTGTGTGTGTGTGTGTGTGTGTGTGAGACATTTCTGCTCTTGAAACCAGTAGGGGGGCTACATGCCACTCCAAGCAGTGGTATTAAAACCTCCTGCTTTCATGTCTTTAGCTCTTCAGTGCACAACTTCAATCTGAATAGATCTCTTTTGTTCTAACTAACTTTATGTATGCCCACATTGGCTGGCACCACAGGACACCTCTGCTTAGTTTCTCAACAGGATTTGCAACATCATCTGATGTAGATATGCTCTTTATGTCAAGTTGGTAAGCCTTTGGCACTGGGAAAGGGAGGAGTGCGCGGCTGCCGCACAGTTGAATTTTTGAGCAGTTATGGCAAATGTTTGGGAAAGACACTTGAACCAATTCATCTGATGTCTATGCAGCTATTATATAACAATGGAGAAATTGTGTGACTTCCTTTTTCTATGTGGCAAAGTGTTCCTGTTAGATTTTGTCAGCCCCCTTACATAAGATAATTAACTAGGATCGCTAGATAAAGAGGAAACACCGAGGGTGGTCTGACAGGACGCGGAAGTGGGGAAGGCAACACTAACTGCTAGCCCATGCAAACCGGCAGTTCCCACAGTCATACTGGCTGGCATTCGTTCTCTTGGACAGTGATTTTTTGTTGCTTAGTTTGGATATATGTGTTCTAGTTGGGATACATGTGTTCTAGTTGGGATACATGTGTTCTAGTTGGGATACATGTGTTCTAGTTGGGACATCTGTGTTCTTAGTTGGGATAGCCGTGTTCTTAGTTTGGATACATGCATTCTTAGTTTGTATATATATATATATACACTACCGTTCAAAAGTTTGGGATCACCCAAACAATTTCGTGTTTTCCATGAAAAGTCACACTTATTCACCACCATATGTTGTGAAATGAATAGAAAATAGAGTCAAGACATTGACAAGGTTAGAAATAATGATTTTTATTTGAAATAAGATTTTTTTTACATCAAACTTTGCTTTCGTTAAAGAATCCTCCATTTGCAGCAATTACAGCATTGCAGACCTTTGGCATTCTAGCTGTTAATTTGTTGAGGTAATCTGGAGAAATTGCACCCCACGCTTCCAGAAGCAGCTCCCACAAGTTGGATTGGTTGGATGGGCACTTCTTTGAGCAGATTGAGTTTCTGGAGCATCACATTTGTGGGGTCAATTAAACGCTCAAAATGGCCAGAAAAAGAGAACTTTCATCTGAAACTCGACAGTCTATTCTTGTTCTTAGAAATGAAGGCTATTCCATGCGAGAAATTGCTAAGAAATTGAAGATTTCCTACACCGGTGTGTACTACTCCCTTCAGAGGACAGCACAAACAGGCTCTAACAGGTACTATTTAATGAAGATGCCAGTTGGGGACCTGTGAGGCGTCTGTTTCTCAAACTAGAGACTCTAATGTACTTATCTTCTTGCTCAGTTGTGCAACGCGGCCTCCCACTTCTTTTTCTACTCTGGTTAGAGCCTGTTTGTGCTGTCCTCTGAAGGGAGTAGTACACACCGGTGTAGGAAATCTTCAATTTCTTAGCAATTTCTCGCATGGAATAGCCTTCATTTCTAAGAACAAGAATAGACTGTCGAGTTTCAGATGAAAGTTCTCTTTTTCTGGCCATTTTGAGCGTTTAATTGACCCCACAAATGTGATGCTCCAGAAACTCAATCTGCTCAAAGAAGTGCCCATCCAACCAATCCAACTTGTGGGAGCTGCTTCTGGAAGCGTGGGGTGCAATTTCTCCAGATTACCTCAACAAATTAACAGCTAGAATGCCAAAGGTCTGCAATGCTGTAATTGCTGCAAATGGAGGATTCTTTGACGAAAGCAAAGTTTGATGTAAAAAAAATCTTATTTCAAATACAAATCATTATTTCTAACCTTGTCAATGTCTTGACTCTATTTTCTATTCATTTCACAACATATGGTGGTGAATAAGTGTGACCTTTCATGGAAAACACAAAATTGTTTGGGTGATCCCAAACTTTTGAACGGTAGTGTATATATATATATATATATATATATATATATATATATATATATATATATATATATATATATATATATATATATATATGTGTGTGTGTGTGTGTGTGTTCTAGTTTGGATATATGTGTTCTTAGTTTGGATACATGTGTTCTTAAGTTTGGATATACGTATGTGTTCTAGTTTGGGTATATGTGTTCTTGGACGTGTGTTTTTGTCTTGGTGTTGCACTGCTGTGGACTGGGGGAAGCGATATTTCATTTCATTTCATGTACACAAGTTCATGAAGTGAAATGACAAAGTGTTCCTGATTCCTGATAGATGTCAAATTCTCAAAGACACTTCAGATGAACAAGAATAACTCCTTCACTACATTCTGCATTCCTGTTTCAAACATGCAAAGACATGAATTTATTTTTACAGGGGGAAAGCCTATTCACTGAATCGCAAAATATTGGTTTCTTGCAATGCATTATACGTATCAGCAGCAAGCCCCTGCCCACCTTAACTTTTTGCTTTCTGAGTGCTATTAACAAAGCAAGTTCATCACAGTGTCTTGACTGTCACAAAATCCATGAGAAGAAAAACTAGAAAGAATAAACATCAGAAAAGAACAACAGCCTTGGGGGGGGGGGGGGGGCACAGGGGACAATAACATCTCATCAATTGGTAGAAGAGACCAGAGAGAGATAAAAGAGAGAGAGTTTACGTACGTGTGTGACCTTGTAAATCTCATACCCACCATTCTGGTTTGTTTCTTTATCGTGCAACAATTAACATTTGGCCCACCATTAATGCAGGATGATGAAGTTACATGGCTCAGTGATGAGCATTGGTTAGCAAGCAAGACTTTATTGGGTACTAAATGCAACATCTTCACCGTCTTTCATTGGAAAAATCACTGACCAACTTTGTTTGAGCCAGATACTGCATCTCTATGCAGTTCCCATTTCCAGAGGAATTGTATTCTGATATTTTCTCAGTGACTTCTAGCGATACACCAAGTATTTGAAGCTGATATGTGATGCCACTCCTTCAACCAACACTAATGGTAACGAGAAATAATTGGTAACATCACATTTTATTTACCCTGGATTAGTTTTGAATGCATTTAGTCATATAAATATACAGTTATGTGACAAAGAGCATCTGTAAGGCCCCGGTGAGAATGACCTCCACTCATTGTAACTGAAATGGTTATTGCACATCGTGTCAGTTATTAGTGAGAAGAACCTGTCGTCTTGCATCTTCAGACGTTTTGTTATCCCAGCAAAAAGGGGTCAGTCTTTACTGTGATTGTGGCTGCAGCAGCTGTCAACAAGAGGGTCATTTCTTTCATGCAACTGCTGTCGATAAAGGTTTACTTCACAACAGGGACTATTCATCACGGGTTTCACCAGCGAGAAGAAAAACAGCTGAGAGACGAGATTGTTGAAAAGCGGCTCAATTAGCAATACTTGCACAACCAAGCGACACAAAAAAGGAATACACAAGTGTTCTCCCTGCCTTTTTCTTCCTAGACTGGGTCAAAATATTATGTCTCAATGTTTATGTCTGTGCACACTGTCATTAATTGTCACTATGTTGTCATTAATTCATGTATATATACATGAATTAATAATCAATTAATTAATAATTCATGTATAGATAAATGATATCATTCTCAAATTCCTCCTCGCTGCAGTCACATGTAACGGGGGCAGTCCTATGCTGTTCTCTGCTGGTCAGCCTGCTGCACGCCCGTCACTCTCATCGTTAGCTCTGCGTTGTGTTCTAGTTGGGTGGGGCCCCAGGTGTTGTGGGGGGCCCTCAGTCTCTCATCATCATCATCATCATCATCAAGGAAGGAGGGGGGACACACATGACTCTATTTGGCCCACCTTGCCATTTATTTTGGTTTCAAACCCTTCGACAAACGTCCAGTCCTCCAGCGGGAGCGGTGTTTCTTACGGACGTGGGGGTCGAAGTTCAACCACTGCCCGGACTTCACTCGTGTGCGTTAGAAGGAGAAACCGTCCACGGGACTCCGATGTAAGAAAGGATAAACAAGTATTTTATCCCACAGCTTGCAGTATCTTCTTACAGGGATACTCAAGGTTACGTTCTCCTCAACCAGCAAAACTGTCCTACGGTAAGAAACACGCGTGGCTCGGCTCGATCGCTGCTTGAGACTCCTCCCACAAAACAAAAATGGCCTCTCCCGCGTTCCCTCTTCCGTGTACCCACAAGACCTCTCTCTTAAAGCGACAGTACACGTATATGACGGTCGTTGTAAAACATACATAAAAGTAAATAATGACATAAAATAAAATGTAGTAAACACAAATAACAGCACACAGACAGGATTTGGTGATATTTCATACTCAAACAAAATAAAATAAAAACATTAATTTTAACCTGGTTACATTCACCCCTCCTGAAATTCACCAATATCCTGACAGCAGGATAAAAAGAGAAAGAGGAAAGGAAAAGCCCATCACTGACTACTGGCACAAGTGAAAAGAAGGACCTAGTCCTCCAGTCAACTTAGGAGTTACCTCGGTTACGAGGTCCAGAAAATAATGAGGTTGATCAAGTCTCAGAATTCCCTTAGATCAATGTGACGCCTGATACGCCACACCATGCACTTGGCCCAAAACAACCCTGTCTGATAGACACCTAATAACTCACATTAAACTAGTTTGAATGACTCCAACCTCCATCAAAGTTCAAACCCTCACATTCCGTAGAAATGGCATCTGAGCCATAGATTCTATTAACCTGTTCACTGACCTCACCACCCTCCCTGTGCGTGTCCTAACCCGACCATCGCTCTCTACTTGTGTGCGTGAGACAGTGCGAGCTGCAACATCTGTATCGAGTGAGGGTGGTGCCCCTGTGTGCGAATCAGTGTGAGATATAACACCTACATCGAGTGAGTGTGATGCCTCTATGTGTGGTGCATGTGTGTTGTGTGGTGCGTGTGTGTTGGGTGGAGACTGAGCAGTGGCCCCCACAGGACTGACTACCAGACTAGACGGAATGAACTCTTCCGCTTCTGCCCACTCAGATCTAGGCGAGTCTCCAAGTGATGAGACTGCTAGCCCCACTGCATCCCCTGAGACCGTCAGGCCATCTGCACTGTCCTCCTCATCGGACTCTGCGCAGTCAAGCAACTGACTGGTTGTACTGGACTCCTCACCCTGATCTAACTCAGGAAGGGGCAAGAAGTTGACCTCCAACAAACGGTTCCTGTGCACCACTCTGGTGTGCCCCTCTGCATCCTGAATCTTGTAGACGTGGATATTGGGGTTGACACCGACAACCGTGTACACTCCGTTCTCCCATTTGTCAGCCAACTTTCTCTTCCCTCGCTCACTCTGGTTCGCAACCAAAACACGATCCCCGACAGACAGGACAGTGCCCTTGGCGTGTCTGTTGTACTGTCGCGCCTGATGCTGCTGCTCAGCCGTGGAGTGCTTCTGAGCGATCTCCATTGCACTCCTTAGACAGGAAAGCAGAGACTGAGCATAAGAGTCATAGTCAACAACGTGAGGATCATGCAAAACCTGCCTGAACATAACATCCACCGGCAGTCTTGGGACACGCCCATACATCAGGAAGAAAGGTGCATAACCCGTGGTCTCGTGAACAGTGGCATTGTACGCGAGCGTGAGAGAATGGATCTGCTGAGGCCACTGTTGCTTCTGCTGAAGCGGAAGGGAACGGAGCATATTCCCCATCGTGCGATTAAAACGCTCTGTCCCGCCATTACCCATAGGATGGTAGGCCGTCGTGTGGGACTTCGCTACACCCGCCAACTTGAGAAGCTCTGCAATCAGGTTACTCTCAAAGTTTGTGCCCTGGTCAGAATGTATTCTCTCCGGAAACCCGTAAACACAGAATACATGATCCCAGAGTTTCTTGGCGACCTGCTTCGCTGTCTGATTGGTGCAGGGGAACGCGTGAGCAAGCTTAGTGAAGTGGTCAGTAACCACTAAGACATTGACTGACCGCTGCTTACTGTCCTCAGCGGACCAGAAATCCATACACACAAGCTGCATCGGTGCGGAAGTTTTAATGCTCTCCAGGGGCGCGCAAGCAGCTGGCTCTGGGGTCTTCCCAAACACACATCTCCGACAGCATCTGACATATGCTCTGATATCCCTCTCCATGTCAGGCCAATAAAAACGCTGCCTTGCAAGAGAGAGAGTACGGTCCTGGCCCTGATGACCAGCATGATCGTGGATGCCAGACAGTGCCTTGTCTTTCAGACTCAGAGGTAAAACATACTGAGACCTCCTCTGCTTGGACACTGGGTCCTTTGTCACCCTGTACAAGACACCATCATTGACTTCCAACTTCTCCCACTGTTTCAACAGCCTGAGGACCTTCTGGTCAGCACCATGCCTCTCACGTCTCGATGGCCGCTTCCGAACAGCGACAAAGGGCAACACCTTGGAGATGCAGGGGTCCTGCTCCTGACTCAACCTGAGCTCCTCGGTGGATAACATTGGCAGTGTATCCTGACCACCCGACAGATGCTGAACGTGCTGGACCAAACTGAGTGCTGTGAATACTGATGCATCAGGCCAGTCACATTTGGCTTGACAAAAAGCCCTGACCTCAGCTGCATCACAAGCAAACCCAGATCGCGCACTACTCACTGTTTGGGACTGGCAACTGAGTCTGAAAACATCCTGCACAGAGTCCCCCTCAACCCCGTCGGCTTCCTGAACAAGGGCCGGGTAGGGCTCCCTAAGTAGCCTCTGACTGACGGGCTTGGAAAAAGGGTCGCGACTCAAGGCATCCGCCACCACGTTTTTCTTCCCTGGCAGGTGTTTGAGATCGAAAGTGTAAGACGCCAACTTAGACACCCAGCGGATCTCACACGCGTCAAGCTTCGGCTTCGTTAGGAGATAAGTCAGCGGATTATTATCTGTCCAAACGGTGAAGCTTTGACCCTTCAGCCAGTGGCTGAACTTTTCACAAACACTCCACTTCAGCGCCATGAACTCCAGTCTATGAGCTGGATACTTCCGCTGTGAGGCACTGAGGGACTTGCTTGCAAAACCAACAGGTCTGGCCTTGGACTCTCCTCAGGGCACTTGAGACAGCACCGCGCCGAGTCCGTCCAAAGACGCATCGACCGACAAAATGAAAGGCACCTCAAAGTCTGGATGGGCAAGCACCACACACTCCAGTAACATCGTCTTCAACAGATCAAATGCTTCCCCACATTCCATCGTCCAGTCTGCGGAGGTAAGCTTTCGGAAGCTGCCATGGGGCTTCTTATCCTTAGCTGACCTCCCCCTCCTCTTTTGTCCAGCTGTAAGGGCGAACAGGGGCTTAGCCACGGAGGAGCAGTTCGGGAGGAAATGCTGGTAGTAAAATACCATACCAAGGAAAGATTTGATCCTACGAACAGAAGGCGTGCACCCATCACCTTCCATGAGATCCTGCACTGTCATGTTGGAGATGACCTCTACTTTGGAGGGATCGACAGACACACCTCCGCCATCAACCACGTGGCCCAAAAACCGCACCCGCTTCTGCAGCAGATGACACTTCTTCGGAGCCAGTTTCAAGTTGTTCTCCCTCAACCTCTGAAACATAGTGCGGAGCCTCGACAGAGCCTCAACCTCTGACGGCGCGAAGACAAGAAGATCATCAAGATAGCACAAAAGCTTCGTGAAGTTCAGATCCCCAAAGATCCCAATCATCATTCTCATGAAGGCTGCAGGGCTATTACAAAGGCCCTGTGGCATGCGATTGTATTCATGCAACCCAAGGGGAGTCGTGAAAGCAGTGTACTTCTTGTCATCTTCATGCATTGGGATGTTGAAGAAGCCAGAGGTGAGGTCCATCGTACTAAAGAGGCAGTTACCACCCAGCGCGGCAAGACAGTCCGACTGGTGTGGCAAGGGATGAGCGTCTTTCAAGGTCCGAGCATTCAGCCATCTGAAATCAGTGCAGATCCGAAGCCCGCCATCCTTCTTCCATACCATAACCAGCGGTGAAGCGTATGCGCTCGAGGACTTTCGGATAATCCCTTTCTCCTCCATATCAGTGAGAACCTGTCTCAACTTCTGATAGTGGGCTGGGGGAACCCTCCTGTAGGGCAAGCGAAAGGGGCGCTCATCCACCAGATGGATGCGATGTGTGTATCCTGTGACCTCGCCACAGTCCAGAGAGTCCCTGGAGAAGATGTCATGGTACTCGGTGAGCAGCTGAGTGAGCTGGGACTTGCATGCCTCACTAACCTGACAGGAGCTGAGATCAATGTCACTGAGTCCGAGCTCTGACAAACTCCTAGCCGGCTGGACAGGGGGACAGGCACTATCTGTGGCGTTGGACTCATGCCTCCCTGCAACTGATTGCAGTCCCTGGAAAACATTAAAGTCCTCAATCGCCAAGCATGGAAACACATCAGCCAACTTGCAGTTCCTTTTCAGTGTGATGGCTTTGTCAGATGGATTGACAACAGTCATGGGTACCCACCTATCACCCCAGAGCGGTGTGACAAGTCGACCTACGAGGACACTGCGTGGCATGGCCTTGGAGTCTGTCGGCTCCACAACAACAGTGCTTCCAGCTGACGTAGGCACCTTAGCAGGAAGTCTGCCCCAGACTAAGTGCTCGTGCCTCGGTAAGAGTGTCACGGCCTGGGTGAGCTTAACAGTACCTATCTTCTCAGGAACTGCACCACCCCTCCAGCGCTCTACATTCATGAACATGGACAAGAACTGTTCAACGTCAGGACTAGACGGATGTTCCTGTCTGGACGCGATGTCCCAGTACTCAGTACCACTCTTGAGTACATGGGCCACATGTTTAATGACGTTTGTGCCGACTATCAGATCATCATGCTGACCGGGCACGACCAGAGTGGGTATGACAAAGGAAACACCATAAAGCTGCATGTTGAGGTCATAAAAACCATCAGGCCTAGTCTCCAGACCACCGCAGCCAATCAAGACAATGTTCTCTTCAGGCTGCTGCTTCTCAGGTAAAACACCCCCAGAGCGGAGCTTCTCTACTGCATTTTCACTGATACTGCATGACATAGAGCCAGTATCCAACATGCCATTAAGCTGCACACTCTGCGTCTGTCTGCATTACTACTCTAACACTAGGAGCTGTCTCCAAACGCTGTTCAGCAGACCTAGCACTGTCTGTGTGTGTGTTTCTAAGCACTTGTGTTTCCTGCAGCTTAGCAGTGATTGATTCTCCTATCTTTTCTGCTAACCGAGTAATGAGCATGGCTAACTCACCCACTGGCTGCTCGCTGTTACCTAGCACAGCCCCTTCGCTGATACCTGGCCTGGCCCGTTCTACGTAGCGTGTGGAGGTGAACTGAGGAGTGCCAAATGTGGTCAGGTCTCTAGGTCCTGGTGCTCTGGTGTCCGGTTCCCCGCCCTCTAAGAGCTGCCCGAAACTCCTACCTACACCTAGCCGTAAACCCCCACCCACATCTAACTGGTGCCCCCTCTCCATAGCACACTGGCGATCCAAAAGATCCTGATCAGCAATGTTACCCCCACCTACGTACGAACCACCCTCTGCCATGTTCCTGCTTCTAACACTCAGATAAAATAAAAAATAAAATAAAAAAGTGAAAAGCTCAATTCATTAGAATAATTGAATCTAGAAATCACTAAGAGATTGAAACAATCACACACAATCAACAAATTCACCAATAGATTAATCACATATGCACATATCCAGTAGTTTACATCAATAGATTATTCACGAGTCCTTCAATCACATCAACATTAACCTTTTTTCCTTTTTTTTTTCGTGTGTTTTTCTTCCTTCAGTATATACAAATGTCCTGTTCACAAGCCCAGTCCATGGTAACCACAGCTATGACTGTCCAGTGTCCACACAGCTCAACTCCAGTCCACTGTAACATGAGCATACAGTCTATAGAAATACCTGAGGACGTCTGGGGCTTGATGACGACAGCAGCCTCCCGCGGCGAGCAACTGATGTCACTCTCAGGATCCAGGAGGGTCACGGCACCAATGAAACGGGGGCAGTCCTATGCTGTTCTCTGCTGGTCAGCCTGCTGCACGCCCGTCACTCTCATCGTTTAGCTCTGCGTTGTGTTCTAGTTGGGTGGGGCCCCAGGTGTTGTGGGGGGCCTTCAGTCTCTCATCATCATCATCATCATGATCAAGGAAGGAGGGGGGACACACAGGACTCTATTTGGCCCACCTTGCCATTTATTTTGGTTTCAAACCCTTCGACAAACGTCCAGTCCTCCAGCGGGAGCGGTGTTTCTTACGGACGTGGGGGTCGAAGTTCAACCACTGCCCGGACTTCACTCGTGTGCGTTAGAAGGAGAAACCGTCCACGGGACTCCGATGTAAGAAAGGATAAACAAGTATTTTATCCCACAGCTTGCAGTATCTTCTTACAGGGATACTCAAGGTTACGTTCTCCTCAACCAGCAAAACTGTCCTACGGTAAGAAACACGCGTGGCTCGGCTCGATCGCTGCTTGAGACTCCTCCCACAAAACAAAAATGGCCTCTCCCGCGTTCCCTCTTCCGTGTACCCACAAGACCTCTCTCTTAAAGCGACAGTACACGTATATGACGGTCGTTGTAAAACATACATAAAAGTAAATAATGACATAAAATAAAATGTAGTAAACACAAATAACAGCACACAGACAGGATTTGGTGATATTTCATACTCAAACAAAATAAAATAAAAACATTAATTTTAACCTGGTTACACACAGAAAATACCAACAACCTGATAGAAATAAATTTGATCTTTAGCTTCCAGGAAGCATAGCGGTCTATTCCATTGCCTCCCAACACGGGGATCGCCGGTTCGAATCCCCGTGTTACCTTCGGCTTGGTCGAGCGTCCCTACAGACACAATTGGCCATGCGTGCAAGTGGGAAGCCGGATGTGGGTAACTAGTGCCTCCTCTGGTCTGTCGGGGCGCCTGTTCGGGGGGACTGGGGGGAATAGCGTGATCTTCCCACGCGCTACGCCCCCCCGGTGAAACTCCTCACTGTCAGGTGAAAAGAAGCGGCTGGCGACTCCACATGCATTGGAGGAAGCATGTGGTAGTCTTCAGCCCTCCCCGGATCGGCAGAGGGGGTGCAGCAGTGACCGGGATGGCTCGGAAAAATAGGATACTTGGCCTAGTACACTTGGGGAGAAAAAGTGGGAACAAGTCCAAAAACATATCTTCAGTGTTCATGTATTTTCACCATAAAAGATTATTTTAGTGTGCAAAAGTGAAACAAGCACAAGACCCACGTGTAGGAAGACAACAGTTAATCCTTTACCCTGGAGAATGTTCTCTTCAGGCTTGGCGTGTCAGCGTCAGACAAGTCACCGCCTTGGTCACAGAGTTCACTCCACTTATAAATACTCCCCTCCTTCAACTGCTAAAAAAGATATCAGGGCTGATTGTTTCTCTCCATAGCCTCCAACATCTTGTGACGGCACTCAAGTGTTACCGCAGCGATTAATTGGTTTTTAATCTCTTAGAGCGCAATTACACACACACACACACACACACACACACACACACACACACACACGGCAATTACACGCACGCATGCACGCGCGCGCACGCGCGTGTGTGATTTCATTGCAGTGCATATCACTCGGAGACACACACAGAGCACGGCCAACCTGGAGCAGGTCAGGGTTCACTGCTTTGAAGGCATTTTGACCAAGTGTGGGAATCGAACCTGCGACGTTTTGACAGCAGGAACGTCTCTTTATCATAAGGAATAAAAGACACGTGTCACTGTCTTGATGCATGCCAGGTAAGGAAATGCCAGGAAGTTGAATCGGTTCATCTGGACACAAAGTTTATTGAGAGAGAAACGTGTCATCACTCATCCAAGCGACCTCTTCAGTCTCAACTGACTGCAGGCATCCCCGCCGTTATAAACAATACAGTTGCATAACAACCAAAACCAGTGAGCAGTTGCATATGCAAATTACCGCGACCATTAACTAGACTTACAGTGGCCATGTGTGCTATTCACAGCAGCGTCTACACCCATCTACAGGGCAGTGGCCGCTCTGTCAGGGATGCGGATGTGCACATCCTTGATAGGGAGGAACGCTGGGTTGCACGGGGAATCACCATCCCTGAACATGGCTGAGAGTATATCTGTCGCCATTTTAAAATGCTGTTATTGCAAACATGCCCAAATCCTCTGTGAATGGTACACATGGCCATTGTAACTCCAGTTATTGGTCGAAGCTAATTTGCATATGAAAGCGGACGTTGGTTTCGGTCGTTATGCCACGGTATTGCTTATAAGGGTGGGGACACCTGCAGTCAGTTTAGACTGAAGAGGTCACTTCGATGAGTGATGAGACGTTTCTCCCAATAGTCCAGATGAATTGATTCAATTTTCTGTGATTTCCTTACCTGGATTATTGAGCATGCATCAAGACAGTGTATCACTGGTTTTAAGTGAAGGTGGCTTCTACTGATCGCTGGCCAGCTGCCAACTCAGCAACAAGTCGCTTGGTGATAACTGCATGTCGAGTTAACTGACTATGAATAAGATTATAAAAACTTATTTCAGTTGGACAGTGGTCCCCAAAATAACAATACATTCGAGTTAAATGCAGCTGTCTTCCTACTCTATTTTTTTTCTTTACCAGAGAGGTCAGTGATTTGACTGTTTTGTCCAGCTGGAAAATCAAAATGGAAGCATATAGTAGTAGTATTAATGTTTAGTAGAGGAGAACACTGCCAATGATGGAGAAATTGTTGGCAAACTATTTTGCCGTCACTACAGGTAAAAAGTTGGATTACTTGAAAACTTTTTACACTTGCACTCAAAACATGAGGTGCATTGCATGTTTCATGGGCACCTTAAGCAAGAGCGCATCAGGTCGTAGAGAACAATGTGCATTTTTATCATTTTTTATCTTTCTTTTTTTTTGCATCATTTTTCTGTGCATTTTTATCGTGTGACACATTTTAGTGTGAATGACCCCATAAAGGACAACGGTATTGTGTCTTCATTCTGGACCAAAAAAACACAAGTCACACGTCTGTGTGGAACTAAATGTTCTCAGATTTTGCTGGACAAACACTATTTGATAGATAGGTAGGTGAAGACATAAACAACTATGAGATTTTGTCTGGGAAGGGGAGGCAGTTTCATTGAAACGTAATTCCATTGTAATTCTACCAAGATAATGGTGTGGCCCTTTTTAATTGGTGTTAATCACTTCTCAATAATTCTGTGACAAGTCTACACAACTTGTTGAACCTTATGTGGATTATGCCAATGATACCTCCATGTCAACGAGTGGATCGTGATGAAGTGAGCTCTTTCATTGTATCTGCAGTACGGCATAGCTAAAAATAAACCTTTCAGAAGGGTCTGCACATTACTCATCTGTTCACACTCTCATGTGAACTAATGGTGCTGGGCTTCTTAGTCATAACTGAATTGGATTGAATTGATGATATTTCAAATGTGGCTATGTATCATGTTTTTTGGGGGGGGCTTAGTTTCACTTCGCAAGTTTCATTCTCTCATTCTCTCACAAGAGCCTTTTCAGCTCTTCCCAGCTGGCCCCCATTGCAATCATGGATGCAGAGAAGGACCATGTTGTCTGGTTCCAAGTCTGTCTGTGCCATAACATGGTAAAATAACTCGAATTTGATCATCAAATGTTCTTACTTGTAGGAGATATTGTGGGAGAAGTTACTTGAAACTCCTTCTAATCATAACTGATAGTCACAGCATTTGGAAGTCTGTTTACTGTTTTATTCATTTTCTTACCAAGGGTTACTATAATGCTTACTGATAACACCCTTTTGCTCGAAGTATTCAATTATGCAGAAGTCAAAGATACCCTCCAGTCAACCAGAATCACATATTCAGCCCTGTCTGTAGTTAGAAGGATTTAACACATTTTTGGATTCAAACCATTTCATTCTTTCTTATGGAGCAGAAACACTGTACTTAACTCATCCAATGATATGCATCAAAACAGGCATTGGAGGATTTTTTTTCCTCCTTTTTTTTTGTAGAGAGCCTCCATCTATCAACCGTATCAAGCTCCTCTCAAACAATATTTCTCATCAGCCATCTTGTCTGCAAAAGTGGTGTAGACCGGAAAATAATAACAGCCCCAACCATGTGGTTTGACTCCACCATCCTCCAATCTGACATGTTATCTAGCTCAGAGCGATTGCTTTCCTTGTCTTCTGGACAGCCAGCGCCACAGCACATACACCACCACAGCTATCTCAGTCTCACTTTTAACATGTCAGGAAATCCCCATTGGTGCCCCCCCCCCCCTTCTGCGTACCTCTCAACTGTGTTGCGTATGATGGATCGGCTGCTGGGCTGTTATCAAGGAGAGAACATGTATCATTTGCAGTCAGTGACCAGCTGCCATGTGTTTAGTGCCTGGCAGTGTTACACCGAGGACATCAAACTCTCAGAGACATCTGCCAAATGGAAATTTCAGATAGGACAGTTCCATACAATTACAGCCTAAGGACTTCCCAGTATAACCATTATAGCTGATGCCCCCCAAAAGCTGCCAAGAAAAACCTCCCAAGTTCTGGTTACTGAGCAGCTCCAACTTGAGCTATTGGGGGGGACTGCCTTCTTTTAATGGCATGAGGAGAATTTCAGGGGAACAGAGCACGCATCTTAGTCACTGTTTTCCTGGCCTGCTATCTGACCTGTGTTCATGTGCACAACCTATACTTATCTTTGTATGCGGCCACACACATCCACTATACGAACTTGACACCTATCTAGAAATCTGATCGTATCGATATCCAATGATGCACACTTGCATTGTAACACAGATCTGCTATGCATAGCTAATAACCATATGCAATCCATCCATCCATCCATATGTGGTTATCTAATAACAGTGGTGGGCTGTCAGGGCCATCAGTTAAATTGAAGTGTGCTAGAAATATGTCTGAATTAAATTACTTGTTTTCTCATGAGGCTGAGCAGGAATTTCCTATGTCATGTAAATGCATCACAGCTCCTTGGACCAGCACTAGTGGTGTTGCTAGCCTTTTGTTGAAGCGCAAAGCTTTAAACTGATTACAACTTTGATTGACTGTATCATCAGCCAATCAAATTTTGATGTGTATGTAGTGACAGAATGCCCCAGGGACCCTGCAATGTATTGGTGCTAGCCTCCGGTGTCGTCATCAACTTTGAGCTTGAGCCTTTGGTGGGTTGTGAGCAAACTAATCTACATGCTGAAGGAAAACACAATGGCCGCCGCATTCACAGCTACTGAAAATGTTGTTGCAGATCTACTTGGTGTTTTTTGCAAATCTGGGGGGGATTGCCTGCATTGTTTATACATTCTCCCAAATGGAAAAAAATTACTGGATGAATTTTGCAAGAGAAGACTGCCACAAGTCTCTCAAGTGAGGTGGAACTTCAACTCCAGGTTTGTGTGCACATTTTATTGAACTGAAGGTAGTGAACTGATTCGGAGATACATCCTAGGATGCACTGGGACACATCATCAGTAATGTGTCCTGAGATCCTCGGGTGTTTCAGGTCTTTCAATATCATCTTTCAAAATCATTCAGGTGGCCCAGCCAGGATTGATCAGGCCCTGGCTTGTGTCCCAGCAGCATTGACCGACAGATCACTTCTCCTGATCCAAAGCTATCTGGAGGCCCTCTCTGCAGCCTCCATGGTGGACTCGATGGCTTTCCTTTTTGTAGCCCCAATGATACCAAGTAGAGTGTAGACCTTGCACAGTGAGCAGCCAGCAAAGCCTATACACCCCACTTCAATGGGCTCACTACACACCTTCCAGCCTCTCCTCTGACACTGATCTACCAGCTTCTGGTACTTGGACCACTTCCGCTCATTTGCCTCTTCCATCCAGTCCTCCCAGGGAACTGTAAGCTCTATAAGGGCCACCTGATTTGAAGAGGCTGATGATAGCACCATGTCTGTCTTCAACAAAGTTGTCATGACGTGGTCGAGAAACCTGAGCAGCTGCCCCTCCCCCAAAAGTTGACTTGCAGCTCCCAGTCTGACACAGAGGTGAGGAGACCGGCTGTTGATCTGGGCTGTGACTGAGGCTGATCACCAGCCCTGACAAAGGCAATGTTCCTCTGTCTGTGGGCTTGGTTGTTGTTGGCCACGGCTTTGGAGATGGCCTCTGCAACTGTCTTCAGGACCTGGTTGTGTCGCCAGTGATATCGACTCTCCCACAGGGCTGTTGGGCAGCTGCTGAGAATGTGCTTGAGTGAACCTTTTCCAGGGCACAGAGGACCTGATGGAGAATCAATCTTGCCCCAGAGATGGAGATTTGCTGGGCTAGGTAGAACATCAGACACAACTTGCACCATGAACTTGATCCACTGTGGTTCTGCCTGCCAGATATATCTGTCCAAGATATCTTCCTGTCCAGCACACCCTCCCATCATGTCCACGCTCCCTGCTGCCGCATTCCCAACATTTTGTTGGTCTTTTCCTCCTTGATATCGGCCCATGCCTCATCCAGGACTAGATGGCATCTGTCCTTGCCCCTGGCCTTATCATAGCTAGGTTGTGGGATGGCTCCCAGCCCTGCCTGTCTAGTTGCCACTGTGCCCACCAAAGTCTTATGTCTCAGCCAATACTCTGCGATCTCCAGGCTTTCCTGGGCTCTCCACTTCCTGCCTGTCCCCACCATAATGCCTGCTGATGCCACTCTAGAGTCTTTGAAGTCCTGATAGAGCAGGGCCTCTCTTATGCAAGAAACCCTGAACTTCTTGTTGAGGCTGCTTATAGGGAGCTGGAGTTTATTGCTCTGTCATACAGTGCTGTACTGCTAAGGCTGCGTTTCAGACCAAGCCATCTCCGGAGGTAGCTACTTATCTTCCTCTCCAACGTCTCCACTGTTGACAGGGTTACCTCATACACCAGCAGAGGCCAGAGGACTCGAGGTAAGATGCCATGTTGGTAAATCCAAGCCTTGAACCTGCCAGGTAGGCCAAACTTGCCTACAGTGATGAACTAAATCTCAAGCTTCTTGATGGTTGCATGGATTGTCGCTGCATCCCTGAGACTACAGTCAAAGACCTTGCCTAGACTCTTGACCAATAGCTCTGGATCTGGCTGGTTTAAAACTCATCCTCACCCAGGAGAAGAGATAATATTGTGGCTATACTTTATTGAATTTGGGCGTTGAAGTTGCACAAGTGACTTGTGAACACTACATCAGGGGTGGCATGGCTAAGGAGGTAGAGCAGGTTGTCTAGTAATCAGAAGGTCACTGGTTCAATCCCTGGCTCCTCCAGAGAGCATGTTGAAGTGTACTTGAGCAAAACACTGAACCCCTAACTGCTCGTAATGAGCAGGTTGGTGCCTTGCATGTCAGCCTCCACCCTCAATGTATGAATATGATGTGTGTGAATGTGAGGCGTACATTGTAAAGCACTTTGAGTGGTCGGTAGACTAGAAAAGCACTATATAAATGCTTTCCATTTTACATCAACTGTGGAAAATTGTTTGCTGTTTTTTTATTTATGCCATGTAGTGTGCATGTGCAATCTGGTTGCTGAGTGATCTGATGGTGAAGCTATAATAGCTGCTATAGTGCACAGTTGTGTGCATTGTGGTTGTTGACAAGCAGCTGTCTTGTTGGTATTGATGCAGAAGTGCATATAGTGCATGATAGTGTATTTTGTATGTGGCTGTGGGCTGTGTTGGCTGTATCGACACCCATATGAGAAATGTTTGTGTGCAATGGGGCAGGGGTGAAGCTCATTAATGAAGGCCCTGACTGAAACCCCATGGTTTTGTCTAATAACCAAAACCACCCTACAGTATACCATTCATAACCTTAAACTTGTTTTAAATTCAGATAAAACGGTTTATGATTGCTTCTATAGTTAAGAAAATTTAAAGTAGTCTTTAGATCTACACTTTAAATGGAAGACATATTGAAAAAGTTCCCTATTATAAATATTTAGGCACCTGGATTGATGACAAAAAAAACATATAGACAACCTAAGATGCAAATTAAGGATGCAGCTTGTTTTTTTTTTTATAGGACATTTTTCAATTTCAAATATTTTTTTTAGGTCCTGTTTCCCTTTGTATTGTGGGAAAAGGGTTGTGGAAGTGGCCTTTCTCTCTATGTTGGCATATGGCAATGTTATTTATAGACATGCTCCTATCTCCAACCTTAAACATCTAGATGCTGTCAATCACTCAGCTCTTTGATTTATTACTGATGACCCATATGGGACCCATCATTGTGTCTTATATCAGAAGGTGATATTATCTATTCCTCCACAAAGGACGACTTCAATAATCACTCCTGTGTCTAATAACAACTGTTCTCATGACTGGCTGACACAATATGTTCCTGCAGTTCATACTAATCTTGGTAAGACAGCCTTCAGATATTTCACCCTATTTGTCTGGAATAATTTTACAGCGCAGACTGAAACTTGGCACATCAATATCAATAAGGCAATTCAAAAATTTGGTTATCAGAATCAGAATCAACTTTACTATTCTGTATTCAGGTTTAACTTGCAAATGAGTTTTCGATCTTAATGTGACTTCCTGATTAAATAAAGTATATATAATAATCTAGATAACCAACAGTGCATTTTTTCACAATTTGCATATGCATGTGCTTTTTTCAGTGGGCTGATGCTTCTGTAGATCTGTACAAAATTGTAAACCTGTCAATATGGCTAAAATAATGAACATTCTCTTCCATCAATAGGAACCAATTAGCACAATGGAGATGTTGTTTTATTGGAAATGTATATCTATTCCACATTTATTGGTATTCTATAATATCCTTGTGAACACAACATTCTTTCATTGATCAATTACCAGTTTCAAAGTTTAACTTTACCTTTTGGTAAATTTACAACTAATGAGCTATTAAACATTTTATTGACCCACAAAAACAAGGCTTACATTACATCCACAGGAATCACAGGTGTTGTGACCTTTCACCTGTCACACTTAAGAGGTTTTTTTCATAGTAATGAGGGTGGTGGTGCCTGTTGGGTGGCAAAAAGCCAAACGGAGCCAATCTAGAATTGTGGGAGCTACACAGCAGAGTGTAAACATGTCACAAATGGGTTGTGAGCCCAGTGGGATGCAGAGGTCGACTGCTGATTGCTTTCATTATTTCTCCTTAAATCAAAATGTCAGCCAGCATGAAGTAAGTGTTCCTGTTGTGTTCAGTGATAATTAGAGTATCCTTTTACCATTTCACCAATCTGCACATAAACATGATGCATCAAAAGTAAATTAAACATTGACAGAGCAAGCAAAACCAGGAAAATTCCACTGTTTTCATTTTGCGCTCAATTCTCTCTATCAAACCTCTATTTTGTGTTACCCACAGGCCATTTACGATTGTGTGGTCTTCATAATTTCAGGCTCTGACCATTTCCAAGTAATGTCCATTGCCATTCTTGTCCTTTCCTGGTCAGCTTTCTGAGTGGTTCTGACAGGTTTGCGTAGTTTTGGATTAATGTCATCAAAAACCCTCGTGCCGAAGAATGACCAAAGGTGTGCAATCTTCTCGGGTCTTGTTGCTGTGCTTATGCCTTTCACTTTTCTTGGATCTGGTTTTATTCCATCTCCTGAGATCATATGACCTAGCATTTCAGTCTGTAGTAAGCCAATCCTTGTTCAATGTAAATCATCTCTCCTGAAATCGTTGCCTTTCCTCAGCCTCTGTTCCACTGTCCTCATCATCTGCGTATACAATCATTCATCCATATAACATACAATTCCAGACATTCCACTTGTCAATAAATCCATAGCTTTCTGAAAGGCTTTCGTTGCACTTGACAATCCCAAAGGCAATTTCTTGTATCTGTAGCAGCCTCTGTGTGTAAGGAGTGTTGCCAGATTTCTTGATTCAACGGCTAACTCAATTTGCCAAACGCCTTTCCTGGTGTCATGTTTTGCATAGTCTTTAATCCTTGAACTGCTTGCGAAAGACTATCAACAGTAAGTACAGAATGCCTTTCTCTGATGACTGACTTGTTTACTTCACAGAGGTCTACACACAGCCTCATCTCAGCAGTATATTTCTTTGGAGTGAGCAATAGGTTTGACACCTATTCAGATCCTTCATTAACTTGCTCGATGATATCCTGCTGAAGTATCTTGTCTAGTTCCTGATTCCCAGTTTCCTTCATGTGATATGGTATTGGTCTTAGTTTCTGTGCTATGGGTGGTACTGATGCATCCACTGTTACTTTGTGTGTATAGCCTTTTACTTTTTTTAGTCCTTTAAAAGGTTCTCCCGAGCATCCGGGTAGCATAGAAGTATATTCTGTTGCCTACCAACATGGGGATCGGTGGTTCGAATCCCCGTGTTACCTCTGGCTTGGTCAGGCGTCCCTACAGACAATATTAGCCATGTCTGCGGCTGGGAAGCCGGATGTGGGTATGTGTCCTGGTCACTAGCGCCTCCTCTGGTCAGTCGGGGTGCCTGTTCAGGGGGGAGGGAGAACTGGGGGGAATAGCATGATCCTCCCACGTGCTCCCCCCCGCCCCGCCGGTGAAACTCCTCACTGTCAGTGCCAGCGTGCAAGACTTTATGCTTGAGTTGTGCCCTGTATTTGCACGGAAATTTAATTTATTTATATTTTTTTGCCTCGGATTCGGATCTGTGATCACTCATTTGGTGTTCCTGTATGGAGAATCCCTGTGGCACGGTGGGTGGCATGGTGGCGCACTGGTTAGCGCAGTCGTCTCAAAGCAATAAGGTCCTGGGTTTGAACCCTGAGGTTGTCCAACCTTGGGGTCATCCCAGGTCATCCTCTGTGTGGAGTTTACATGTTCTCCCAGTGTCTGTGGTTGGTTTTTGCCAGGTGCTCCAGTTTCCCCCACCATCAGAACGACAATAATGTTAAGGTTAATACTCCTTTCTGTGCCCTTGACTGAGGCATGGCAAGACGAACTGGAGTTGGTCCCCGCGCGCTGCACGGCAGCTGCCCACTGCTCCTAGCTACACAGCTAGGATGGGTTAAATGCAAAGCGTAATTTCTCTATGGGGATCATTAAACTATCTACTACTACTACTTCCGGCTGCTCCCGTTAGGGGTCGCCACAGCGGATCATCCGTTTCTATTTCTTCCTGTCCTCTGCATTTTCCTCTGTCACACCAGCCACCTGCATGTCCTCTCTCACCACATCCATAAACCTCCTCTTTGGCCTTCCATTGAGAGTACCACAGAATGTGTTATCAATGACTTATCTTCCTGTTTCTTTTGTTAGGTGACTGCACGGATATTAAAAAAAAGTGACTTGATGGAGGGATAACATGTTAAAGAGACCCTTTTTCCAAACATGGCAGATGAACTTCTTCTTCATCTTTCCAGGATAAAGCTCAGTTTTCAATATTCACACCTCTTCAGGTTTCCAGTGATTACCAGGCTTATCAAAATTATCAACCATAGCCTTAAGTACTGCTATTGTTCCTTATATTGCCATGTCATAAAAATTTATAATTTTTAGTCCTATCATCATATTTTACAACTAGGAAGACAGGAAACAAGCCAACGTTATGGGGCTGCAAGGTGGGCTAAAGCTCCAATAGCATGCACTATTATCCTGAGCATCATCACACAACATCACTCTTGAGTTTCCAGAAACCTTCATTCTTCTCCAGCAACTGTATTGTAATTCTTTCAAATATGTTTTCTTTTTTGGGGGAGATTTTTCCCCCCTTTTCTCCCCAATTGTACTTGGCCGATTACCCCACTCTTCCAAGTCATCTCGATTGCTGCTCCACCCCCTCTGCTGATCCGGGGAGGGCTGCAGACTACCACATGCCTCCTCTGATACATATGGAGTCTCCAGCCGCTTCTTTTCACCTGACAGTGAGGAGTTTCTCCAGGGGGACATAGCGCATGAGAGGATCATGCTATTCCCCCCAGTTCCCCCCCCCCCGAACAGGCGCCCTGACTGACCAGAGGAGGCACTAGTGCAGCGACCAGGACACACACCTGCATCCAGCTTCCCACCCACAGACACGGCCAATTGTGTCTGTAGGGACGCCCGACCAAGCTGGAGGTAACACGGGGATTTGAACCGGAAATCGCCGTGTTGGTAGGCAACGGAATAGACCACGACGCTACCCAGATGCCCAACAAAGATTATTGATCCCAAGTACAGCTCCCTGATAGTTTACAGTTTGGATTATAAAATTGGATTGTGATAGATTATAATGTCAGAACAAATTAAAAATATTTGAAGGGAAATAAATGATCAAATTCTCCATTATTATCATTGTTTATACACTTATAGTGTTGGGGTCCTTCAGACTTTACTATCAAGAAATTAAGGGCGATGTCTACAAAACAGGACATACATGATATTGTTTTAACATCCAACACAAGGAAAACATCTAATCACAACAGCTCAAACTCCTTCTGCCACCCATCAAGCATGACTTACTTTGTTTTGCACTTAGTCAACTTCACAAAAAAAATAACTTGTACAGTTTGAGCATGATTTGAATTCAAAGTTTAAGCCCTTAAAACAATTATTTTTCCATCTGACTGCTGTTTATTTTATATAATAATAATTTTTGGAGGTTTAGTTATCAGACAAGATATTGTTTTTCTATGGGCCTTTGTTGTTTGGGCTAAAAAGCCTTGGATGACGGAAGGCATTAATTTGTCTTGGGGTTTTTTTTACAGTTAATAGTGCAGTCAATGTCATTTATCACAGATAGTTCCCAAGTGCCACTGTTAATGCTCTCTTTTCTTTGAGGAATATTACTGCACTTCTACATGACAGAAAAGCATCCTATACCAGCTGCCAGTCCGTCACAGTCCACACAGGCAAACTCACTCCTATGAGGGACATTTGGGGTTTCCTATTCACTCCAGTGACACACATGTGCTCTGTAACTGGAGTACCATGGGCAATCACACACACAAGGGCTGGGATCATGTCAAGAATCAAACCTACAAACCTCTTGCTGTGAGGAAGAAATGGCATATAAACAATGATTTTTGAGAATTTGGATAAAACAGGTTTTACTTTTGAAAAGAAAAAATATTTAAATGTTAAGAAATCTAAACTTATATGGTTATAGAACAATGTAATGTCCGTAGACGCCTTGTCTTACTGACATAAGAATAATTCAAGAACGAGCCGACTTCGTAGGTTCTTAACTGTGTAGCTTTTACTAGCGTTCATCCGACATACAACCTTCATAACATGCGCTTCTAACTTCCTGTATACGTCACACGCACTGCACGTACATCCGTGAGTGGGTCAAGTTAAACACGTGACCTTTCATTCATTACATCTCCCCCTCTAAGATGATTTTCTAACCTGTATACCACCCCCCTTTTCACAAAAAAAATAAAAAATCCCCCACAGTACACAAGTCCATACGCCTCACAAATCCAGCCGGATTGCAGGCTTGCTCACCCTGCCAGAGCGAGTAACATATGGTGTGGAAGTTGGCATTTCTGCTGCTCGGGACTCATCCGTGTTTCCACTCTCCCCTGGAGTGACATGGTCAGGATCCCTGCTGACAAAGGTGAGTGTTTTAGGTGTGGCCAACAGGTGGCGCCTGTTCCTTCTGTAATGTTCACCTTGAGCTGTCTCCACTATGTAGGATCTGGGAGTGGAGCTCTGACTGTGAACAACTGCTGGCATTGTCCATGTTTTCTGTCCATCAGGTTTGGTGAGTACTGCGTCACCCGAGTTCAGTGGGCGCAGTGTCCGCACGCCGTTCCTGCGGTTGTAGTAGAAAGCCTGCCTCGATTTGGCTGCGGCGTCAGCGGTTTTGATCAGTTCCTCTTTAGGCCAGGCCGGTTTCAGGTTATGCTGCAATGTGGGTAAGGTGGTTCTGAGTCTCCTACCCATGAGCAATTCCGCTGGACTGGCTCCAGTGGAAGAAGAGGGTGTAGCTCTGTATGTCAACAGGGCGAGGAGAGGGTCTTCCTGCCTTAATATGCTTTTGGCTATCTGAACAGCCCTCTCTGCCTGTCCATTACTCTGGGGGTAGTGTGGGCTTGAAGTCACATGGATGAAATCATAATCCTCACTGAACCTCCTCATCTCTTCTGAAACTAGCTGTGGCCCATTATCACTAACTACAATTTCAGGGATACCAAAACGTGCAAATGTAGCCTTCAGCCTAGCTACAACCTGACTGCTAGTAGTTGTTGGTAGATTTAGAATCTCCAAAAACCTGGAATAATAGTCAGACACTATCAAGTAGTTTTGCTTTTTGTACTCACACAGGTCTATGCCAACTTTCTGCCATGGTCTGGATGGGAGCTCACTTGACATTAAAGGCTCTTTTCTCTGTGTGTTCTTGTGTTCTCTGCAGAATTGACATTGCTGTATCTTTGTTGTAATGTGCTCTGTCATTTTGGGCCACCACACTGACTGGCTAGCTCTCTCTCTGCACTTAGCTATCCCCTGGTGCCCGTCGTGTATTCTGTCTAAGATCACCTCCCTCATCTCTGTGGGAATGACGATACGACTGCCTCTGATGACTAAACCATCTACCTCAGATAACTCCCCTCTCACCTGATAAAAGTCTCTGACTGTCTCCGGCACTTTATCGACATACTCAGGCCAGCCGTGTCTGATGAAGCCCAACACTGTCTGAAGCTGCAGATCCCCATCCGTGCTCTGTTTTATCTCCTGCATCCTTTGAGGTGTGGCAGGCACCTGGCACACGATGGCATCAATGTGCGCTGCAACATCATCATGAGAAGCACCATCTCCGTAGCACTGCTCTGGGCCTCTGGAGAGTGCGTCAGCCACAGCTAAAGTTTTGCCTGGTGCGTATTCAGCCACTGCATTGAAACGCATCAGCCTCATTAACAGTCTCTGGCACCTAATGGGCACATTATCCAAGTCTTTGCTGTTCATGAGAGGCACTAGTGGTTTATGATCGGTGACAAGTCTGAAATTGTCAAGCCCAAACAAGTACTTCTCGAACCTTTCACATGCCCAGACGCTGGCTAAGCACTCTTTCTCGATCTGTGCGTACCTTGTCTCTGCGTCACTCAGCCGTCGGGAGCAGTAGGCCACGGGCTTCCAGTGTTCCCCATGCTGCTGGAGCAGAACGCCTCCCAGCCCGTAGCTGCTGGCATCTGCTGACACCACCGTAGCCTTAGTGACGTCATAAAAGGTGAGTACCGGGGCGGTGGCGAGTGCTGCTTTAAGGTCTTGGAATGCTGTGTTCTGTGCAGGTCCCCACAGCCACTCTGTCGTTGCTTTAAGCAGTCCATAAAGCGGCTGACCTACAGTGGACAGCTCTGGGACGTATTTTGCCAAATAGTTCACCATCCCGAGGAACCTCTTGAGTTCCGTCACGTTCTGGGGCTGAGGAAAGTTCTCTATTCCGGCCACTTTGTCCGGGTCAGGTCTGATGCCTGCCTCGTTGATGATATGACCAAGGAAGCGGACTTGTTTCTGTTTGAACTTGCATTTCGCTTGGTTCAGTTTGAGACCTGCTGTTTCAATGACCCCCAGCGCCTCTGCTAGGCGCCGGTCATGGATTTCCTCAGTCTCTCCATGTATAAGGATGTCATCCATGTACACCTCTGTGCCCTCTAGCCCGGTCAGAGTTTCCGCCATCTTTCTCTGGAAAATCTCTGGAGCACTCGTTATACCAAATGGAAGGCGGCAGAAAGCATACCTCCCAAATGGGGTGATGAAAGTGGTGAGCCCCCTGCTGTCTTCATGCAAGGGGATCTGGTAAAACCCACTTGCTGCATCCAACGTTGTGAAGAACTTTGACCCTGCGAGCCTTGGCATTATTTCCTCCATAGTGGGCAGCACGTATTTCTCACGTTTCACCGCTCGATTCAGCCTCCTGAGGTCAGCGCAGCAGCGAACCTCTTTCTTGTTCGGTTTCAGCACCGGCACCATAGCGGCGCACCATTCTGTGGGCTGAGTCACTTTTTCAATAATGCCCTCATTTTCCATGCGCTGCAGTTCTTTCTTAACCAGTGGTACAAGTGGCAGCGGTATCCGTCTGGCTGTATGCACCGCGTATGGCTGGGCACCCTCCACCAGAGCTATTTTCACTGGGTCTGTTTTCAGCAGTCCACTTGAACCGAAAACTCCACTGACCTCATTCATCCGCTTCACTAGACCCATCTCCACTGCCTCTAGACGACTCAGCAGACAGCTGCCTCTCCCCTTGATCACATACACTGGAAAGGAGTATTGTTTCTCCTTGTAGTTGGTTGTGGCTTGAAACTGTCCTATGCAGCTGATGTTTCCACCTGGGCTTATGAAGCATGTGTCAGGAGGTCCCAGTTTTATGTTTGGCTTCAGCTTTTTAAATGTCCCTTGGTTGATAACAGTAGCGTCAGCCCCCGTGTCAATTTTAAAGGTTATTGGTACATCACTTATTGTTAAACTAACAGTCCAATCTTCCTGACTGCTCTCTTTGCCAACTTCTCCCAGAAAGTACAGCTGTTTAACCTCTTCAGTGACTTCTCTCACCGCTTTAGAGTGACATACACGCTCCCAATGTCCCTTTTTATGACACTTGTTGCACTTACTGTTCGTTGCAGGACACTTCCGCTCATCGGTGTGCTGCGTCTTGCCGCACCTCCCGCATTCATCTACTTTGTTGGTTGCAGGTCTGCTGCAACCATGACGCTGTCCGCCCTTTTTGTTTTGGCGTTCGTCCCGCCATCGGACAACATTGACGTTAGCCAGCTGGGCCTCTGGTTGGTTAGCTTGGAGGCTGAGCTGCTTTGTTATTGCCTCCGCCTGGCGCACTTGTTCAATGACTTTTACCAGAGTAAGGTCCGCTGTGAGCTGGAACTGACGGGAGAGCACCTTATCTTTTATGCCCACTACCAGACGATCTCTGATATGTTCATCCCTCTTGTCCCCAAACTCACAGTGTTCAGACAGCTCGTACAATGTCCGGATGTACATCTCCGCTGTCTCTCCTGGCTGCTGGCTACGTTGATAGAAGCACGCCCTCTCATGTATGATGTTACGGCGGGGAATAAAGTAGTCGTCGAACTTTTTCAGTACGATATCATAGTCCACTTTATCACCCTCCGCCGCGAAGTCAAACGAGCTGAATATCTTTTCAGCCTCGCTGCCCATTGCATAAATCAGCGAACTCACTTGAATCTCCCCGTCGTCTTTATCCAGCTTTGTCGCGAGCCTGAAGCGCGAAAACCGTTGTCTCCACTCCGGCCATTCAACGGGGCAGTCAAACTTGAATTCACTCGGCGGATTAAACTTCGGCATGACCGCTCGTGTTCAGATACACAGACTATTCTGACACCATGTAATGTCCGTAGACGCCTTGTCTTACTGACATAAGAATAATTCAAGAACGAGCCGACTTCGTAGGTTCTTAACTGTGTAGCTTTTACTAGCGTTCATCCGACATACAACCTTCATAACATGCGCTTCTAACTTCCTGTATACGTCACACGCACTGCACGTACATCCGTGAGTGGGTCAAGTTAAACACGTGACCTTTCATTCATTACAAACAAGGTCTCAGCAATCAAGCAGCATTTTAGTGCAACCTCCTGCTTTAAAATATGTGTTTTCCTGTCATTATTTAGGTTTTGTCAACAGAGTCAGACACAATAAAAAGCTACTTATTCCTATTTATTTGGTCCGATATAGATTTAGAGCTTTAAAGTCATTGTGTCTACAATATAGGTATGCATATATGCTGTTAAATGTTAATTATTCACTTTTATTCATTTTATAATATTTCGTGTGTACTTTAAAAACTATTACATCATGCAATTTTTATCATTAGCGTTAAATATACAAAATAACATTTATTTACATTTCTCTGTACAAATGCAAACACATCAGTATATGGAAAACAATCCTAATGTGGAGATTATCTTCTCAATCAATGTGACATAACCTGAATTATCCAATCTTACCTTATAAAATTGACGCTTTGTCTGCCTTCGCTCTGTTGGAAAGCAATCAATGTGGCATTAAACAAGGTCCTCCCTTTGGAAGAAAGTGACCCAGTTCTCCATGTCTCTGTCATGACAGCACAGTGTGACCTCTGCTGAGACCTGAATAAAGATCAATGCTCTCCTCATGGGCAAAGTTAATGACGACAACCGACCAGCTTCTTTTTTTCTTTTTTTATACATATTTTGTGGCTTCCCAAGCTGGGAGCTACACAGGGTCAGACATCTAATTTCACAGCACAGTGTGGATGTAGGAGATGAGTAACTGCTATGAATCTTAAAGCGGGTTGTATTCTCACCTCAATATGCTCTCCAGAAGAGTATGAGGGAGGGTGTTTCTTTGGCCTACATCCTTTTTGTTTTTTTGTTTTTTCAACGATTCTTTGCCACAACCAGGAAGACCCTTTTTTGTTTTTGTTGTTTTTTGCTTTTTTTTGGGGGGGGGGGTGAGGAATAGAATGCAATGATTCATCTTTGTATATTTTTCTGTCTGCCTCCTCAATATTTTTGCCTTGGAATACATCACCCTCTGCATGCCTTCAGTTCCTATTGTCCTACATGCGGTATTTCCGAGCTCTATTTGATACTTCCCCTAACCAAAATGACCTCTGCTTTCCCCAGGTCCAACGTACTGCTGTACAGAAGAGTCTTTTTGCGGTGGGATAATATTTGATGAAAGGAAAACTGCTTTTTTTTTTTTATTTACCTAAGCCCCCATTTGCCTATCGTTTGCAGTCAAACCAAGATGTGGGTGGCACAATCTTGATTTAGTTTTGACCAAGCTATCGTTAGCCACCTGCTGTGCATCAAGCTGCAACGTAATCTTTGGGAGATTATGTTACTGACTCAATTTGAAAGATTCTGCTGCCCATCACCTGGTTTGCCTCCTAACAATAGCTTGAAAAATACCAGTTTCCCTTTAAGAATGATTTACCGACAGGAACAGGGATTTATCTCAATCAAACCTTATTCATCAATTCCTTCCTGACTTCACGGAGACAAAGGGGGGCAGTAATTCAGACTGAGTGTTCCCATTATGATTCTAAACTAGGGCTGTTGATCCATTAAAAAAAGTAACTAATTAGTCGCACAATTTGCTGTGATTAATCACGATTAATCACTTTTTTTCTTCTTAAGACTGAAGGGTGTAATAACGGATATTTAAATGCAAAAACGCGGAATTAATGTAGAATTAACACAAAGGAATTATATTTAAATTCAAATGCTGTTGTTTAATAGCATCTTTTTAACTTTGAACAAAGATTCTGTCTACAGATTTCCAGTAAAACCATCAATGAGAATTGACTGTCGGCTTGAAAGGCATATCACCGGATCGAATCCCCGTGTTACCTCCGGCTTGGTCGGGCGTCCCTACAGACACAATTGGCCGTGTCTGCGGGTGGGAAGCCAGATACCAGTATGTGTCCTGGTCGCTGCACTAGCGCCTCCTCTGGTTGGCCGGTCGGCGGGCGGGGCGCCTGTCCTGTTCGGGGGGATCGGGGAGGATAGCGTGATCCACCCACGCGCCTGGCGACACGCCTCACTGTCAGGTGAAAAGAAGCATCTGGCGACTCCACATGTATCGGAGGAGGCATGTGGTAGTCTGCAGCCCTCCTCGGATCAGCAGAAGGGGTGGAGCAGTGACCGGGACAGCTCGGAAGAGTGGGGTAATTGGCCAGATACAATTTGGAAAGGGGGGGGGCGATCCAAAAAAAAAAGTGCTCCATGTTCAAGTGTCAGTTGAATTTTAAGTGTGGTGAGTCACGACTTCCGTTGTGTTCATTAATCATGGCACATCATAGGCCCCCCAATGACACAGCATAGTGGAATATGTGATATTCCTCATGAGGGGACGAGGGCTGGGGGCAAATAAAGCCTACTGCTGTGAGAAAGCTGAGATGAAGGTTACGCACTGTAACAGTCCAGCGAGGAGCAGACTAGCGGGGGGGGGGGGCTCTCACTCTGCATTACGAGTTAAAAATCAGATGCACAGATACAGATCAGTTTTAAGAGTTGTGAATTGATATGAGACTGTATTAGCACCATACACAACCAAATCCCCCAATATTTCTGTGAAACAGCCCCGCACGGCCACCACAGGAAGTAAACAAAAAGCAGCCACGTTAATTGCGTTAACCATTTTAATGCATTAAATATTTCAAATTAATCGCAAAAATTAACGCGTTGAGTCCGCGGTGGTGTAGCGGTCTAAGCATCGGCTTTGTGTCGATGCAGTTGCCCACTGGGGCCCGGGGTTCGCGCCCCGGTCTCGTCAGATCCGACTATGGCCGGACTCGATGAAGCAGCAATAATTGGCAACGCTGTCTTCGGGAGGGGGGCGGAGTCGGCTTGTGTTCATCACATGAATGCGTCTCTGTGTGTGTCGGAAAAAGCAGTGGTTCGGCCTGGAGTCGCATTGTCACGGAAGTGGGGAGGCGTCTCCTTCGAGACCGCCCGCCGGAGAGATGCAGTTGGCGAACGCATGCAGTACGAGGGTGGGTGTTTGAACTAAAATAGGGGATCGATTGGCCACTAAATTGGGAGAAAAGGAAAAAAATCAGAAATAAATAAAAAAAATTAACGCGTTAATTTTGACAGCACTATTCTATACAAATTTGATTTTTAGCCTTAAAGTAATCGAGGCGGATTGGTTTGAAAAGAGGCTTCACATTTTGAGGGGAAACAATCAGAGCATGCACTGCCCTGGCGGAGACATCACACAAGTTTGGCACAGCAACATAATGACTTGTTGTTGTCCAAGAGCATCCGCTCTCGAATGCTCCCCTCTTGTCCAGCTGTAGACAACAGAACCACATTTATCCCAATGAGAGGTTATTAACAAGTGTCACACCCAATTACCGTTAGCATTCTTGTCTCCAATTATGTTCTACCCAGCAACACAATGCAAGGGAATGTTTCCCTTCATTTTTCAGCCCACCAGCTTTCGAATTACAGCTGTTTTGTTGGGTTTTTTTTTTTACTATTACACTCATGACTTAACTTCTGTTATAAGGCCTAGGCAAAGCAACAAGAACTTGCTCTCAGTAAATCTGAGCGATGAGTTTAATCAACAGATACATAGATCATATATATTAAGTTCGGATGGAAACAGAAACACAATGTATTGAACAGACCTAATACACAAGTCAGGGACAATTTAAATGCAGTGCAGAGGGAACATGCCAGTCAAACTGTGGACAATAGGCTATACATACCAATCTACATAGATAAGCTAGATAGAATAGACAGGGAGATGAATGGAAACATAATGCAGAAGCTAGCTTTTTAATCGAGATCTTATTACAGTAGATTGGCATGCTCAGAGGCATATTGCAGTTTTATTTCGTTCACCCTACTTTGGTAGGATAGGAAAATATAACCTTCCGTTTTATCCTTGGTATGAAAACAATCTTGTTAGTTTTTAAAGTACTGTATGGCACTGCAAACATCAGCCATATTCTCTAACAGCCTTTTCAAAGAGGCTGAATAGATCTTTTGTACCTCAGTACAAATGGGGATGAGGATCTATATACAAACGTGTGAAAGTAGACTGAGAAGTACAAATGGAAACGGGATGTGACAATATTGCTACAGTGCATTCCCTGCAGCAAACAGCCATAAGAATGCATTTAAGACATCAGTGGGACACTGGCCAGCTCCGAGTGGGATCACCCTCAATATCAAAAGCTGACAGTCAAAAAGCCAAATTTCCTGGGAAAAGTCTGTTTTCTGAAATCTTTCCCACCTTTCTTTCCTGTGTATATGCTGCAGCCTTTGTACAATAAAACAAAATGAAGGGGAAATTGGTGTCCAGTGCTGTCACTGCTTTGCACAATTTGAGTTTCCTCTTGAATTCATTCAAGAACTAATTTCTCAACTATCTCCTACTGTTTAAAACCTCATCATGCTGAGCCCTCGCATCACTGTGCCCTTGGGATCGTTTCATTCAAGAGAAGCTGGAAGCTATGATGTGGGTTACATTAAGGGCAATGGAAGCTGCCATGTACGACTTTATTTTTGTCTTTTTGTACTTGTCAAGAGGAGATACTCAGCAAAAGCATGCACTCAGAATGAAGAGAAGGGCTCTCCCCTTCCTATAAGAACTGCCCTTCCAGCAGTGAAAAACTGTTCTTCATTCTTGTAATTTCACATTCATTAGATCTGATGTTTATTGTCTTTATGTACAAACCCCAATTCCAATGAAGTTGGGACATTGTGTAAAACGTAAATAAAAACAGAATACAATGATTTGCAAATCCTTTTCGACCTATAATTCAATTGAATACACTACAAAGGCGAGATATTTAATGTTCAAACTGATAAATTTTATTGTTTTTTTTTGCAAATATTCACTCATGTTGAGTTTGATGCTTGCAACACGTTACAAAAAAGCTGGGACAGGGGCATGTTTACCACCGTGTTACATGACCTTTCCTTTTAACAACACTCAATAAGCGTTTGGGAACTGAGGACACTAATTGTTGAAGCTTTGTAGGTGGAATTATTTCCCATTCTTGCTCAACAGTTTGGGGTCTCTGTTGTCGTATTTTGCGCTTCATAATGCGCCACACATTTTCAATGGGAGACAGGTCTGGACTGCGGGCAGGCCAGTCTAGTACCCACACTCTTTTACTAGGAAGCCACGCTGTTGTAACACGTGCAGAATGTGGCTTGGCATTGTCTTGCTGAAATAAGCAGGGACGTCCCTGAAAAGGACGTCGCTTGGATGGCAGCACATGTTGCTCCAAAACCTGTATGTACCTTTCAGCATTAATGGTGCCTTCACAGATGTGCAAGGTACCCATGATGCCATGGGCACTAACACACCCCCATACCATCACAGATGCTGGATGTTGGGAGTTTGCGCTGAGAACAATCTGGATGGTCTTTTTCCTCTTTAGCCCGGAGGACACGATGTCCATGATTTCCAAAAAACAATTTGAAATGTGGACTCGTCAGACCACAGCACACTTTTCCAGAGAAGCCGGCGGCGTTTCTGGGTGTTGTTGATATATGACTTTCGCTTTGCATGGTAGTTTTAACTTGCACTTGTAGATGTAGCGACGAACTGTGTTAACTGACGATGGTTTTCAGAAGTGTTCCCGTCTCACTCTCAACCTTCACCACTGGCAAGCAGAAATGCGAACAGGAGAGCCGAGCACATAAGTCTCTCCCTGCCAGTACATAGCCTCTCCGACAGCAAGCCCTATGTAGTGCCTCCTTATGGCGACACACGGTAACTGGGTACACCTTGGACCCTGGCTGAACTACAAGGGAGTCGGAGGAGGTCTGGCCCCTAGACGTGCGGTACGCAGGCCCACTGGTGTGTGGATATTCCCTGATGCCCACGAACCAGCCCCCAGCAATGGGTTAAATAGTGCCACTGCCTAGTGGATACCTCAGGAGAGGAATAGGGTACGGGAGTACAGAAAATCAATGTCTACAGTGCTGTTGTTTTTTTTGTTTTCTTGCCCTTTTGTATCTGTCTAAGTCAGAGTACTGCTGGCATCATGTGTGGCTGCCAATTCTCCCTCTTGTAGCCCCCCCTTCCCATCCACTCCTGTATGTTTGTGCTATGTTTATCTGTTGTCTTGTTCCACCCTGTATATTGTAAAGTGACTTTGAGTGTTCGAAAAGTTCTATATAAGATTGATTTATTATTATTATTATGATTATTATTATTAAAAAAAAGACAGCATCACAGCAGAACATGCACAAAACATTCGGAAAAAAAGTTAACCATTCTAGACAAGACATAAAACCAAAGACTCTGCTGGTATACCCAACACTATAGTAAGCAACATGGTACAATCACTGCCACAAGTATTATTTGACCATCCAGGCACGAACACACTTATTGTGACACTCGTCCTGGATGCATGACTCAGAGCTGTTAAAAAGGAACTTCATATGCCTAATCGACATTCTACAACAAGTCCCAGCTCAGATATTTGTGTCGAGTTCAATCCCCACTTTAGGGAAAGGAATTGAACATTTCAGAAATACCTGGCTTACCTCTGCATGCACTGCTCAATACCTGAGCTTCACTGACAAATTCAACCTGTACTGGAGACAACGAAACCATTTCAGAATGGACAAGGTTCATTTAAACATAGTGGAGGTCAGAAAATAAGGGAAAAGTAGAGCAATCCTTTCTACCAAGTCACACGTCAGAGTGAGAGAGGGCTATAACATTGAAACAGGATAACAAAATTATATGGATTTATAAGGTATATAAAAAATGTGGTGACCACCATCACCATGGAGACCTAGGAGAAGGACAGACTACATATGCACATGGGGGAGACTCACATCACACCATTCACATACACAGGAGAAGAGAAAGGAGAAGACATCATTCAGAGAGATAGAAAAGACATGTGAGAGAAGAGAACGGTTTACAATAGTCAATCTATATGCTATAATCTTGTCAGCAGAACAATGTTTGGTAAATTCATTGAGACAGAAGCCGACTTGCCATGCGGTACAGATTGCGAAGTATTTGATTTAAAGGCAATTAATTGCCTTTAAATTGAGTACTTCACAATCTTAAGGCAAAAAGATTAGTTTTACGTTTGGATTTAAAGGACTCAACAGACTGATTGTCCGAAGGCAGCAGTCAGGTTATTTCACAAGAACAGGGCCTGATAGGAAAAGGCCCTGCCACCAGCTGACTTCTTTTTAATCAGAATCAAAATCATGTTTATTGGCCATGTAGGTTCGCACAAACATGGAATTTGACTCCGGTGTCGTGGTTCTCTCAGTGTAATCAAACTTGGAACAATAACAATACAACACAACAATCTTCAGCTATAAACACAAGGACTGACTATATACAGGCGAAATAAGTGCAATAGTGCAATAGTGCAGAGAATAGGTAGGTAGGTAGGTAGGTAGGTAAGTCTTTATTTCAAACTTAGAAAACAAGCAAATGCTATTATTTCAAACACAGCAAACAGTAAACTTCAGGAGTTTAACAGACGGGTCTCCTGAGGTACAGTCATTTGTGTAGAGGGAGAAGAGTAGAGGGGAAAGCACACATCCCTGGGGGGTGCCAGTGTTGATTGTCCGGGTGTTGGATGCGATTTTCCCCAGCCTCACCAACTGCTTCCTGTCTGCCAGGAAGTGTTTAATTCACTGGCAGATGGGGGCTGGTACAGTGAGCTGGGTGAGCTTGGAGTGGAAGATATCTGGGATGATCGTGTTGAACCCTGAGCTGAAGTCCACAAACGGGACCCTTGCATATGTCCCTGGGGAGTTGAGGTGTTGGAAGATGTAGTGTAATTCCATGTTGACTGCATCATCCACTGACCTGTTTGCTAGGTAGGCAAACTGCAGGGGGTCGAGCAGGGGGCCAATGATTTCCTTCAGGTGGGCCAACACCAGTCTCTCAAAGGATTTCATGACCACAGACATTCATCATCCACTGACCTGTTTACTAGGTAGGCAAACTGCAGGGGGTCGAGCAGGGGGCCAATGATTTCCTTCAGGTGGGCCAACACCAGTCTCTCAAAGGATTTCATGACCACAGACATTAGGGCAATGGGCCTGTAGTCATATAATCCTGTGATACGCAGTTTCTTGGGGACTGGGATGAGAGTGGAGCTCTTGAGGCAGGAGGGGACTTTACACAGCTCCAGTGATCTGTTGAAGATCAGTTTGAAAATGGGGGCCAGCTGGTCAGCACAGACTTTAAGACAGGAGGGTGACATGCCATCCGGGCCCGGTGCCTTCCTGGTCTTCTTTCACTGGAAGATCTGGCGCACATCCTCAACACATATCCTCAGTGTGGGTGGGGGTTTGGTGGGGAGGGGAGAGTGGCTGGCAGGGAGTGCAGTTGGTTGTGTATTGTGGCTGAAGACTTTGGGCAACTTTGGGTACACACAGGAGCCCTGATTTTTGAGAGCGAACAGCTCAAGATGGAATGTATGGTTTAAGGAGATCAGACAGGTAATATGGGCCAAGCCCATTTAGGATTTTATAAGTCAACAGAAGCACCTTGAAGTCTGATCTAACATGGATAGGAAGCAAATGAAGAGAAGCAAGAATTGGTGTAATACGGTCAAATTGGTGTAAAATGGTTTTAGTTGGTGTAATGTGGTGTTAGTTAGGATTCTAGAAGCAACATTTTGAACCATCTGAAGACTTTTAATATGAGCATGTGGCAGACCTGAAAACAGAATATTACAGTAATCAAGTCTGGATGAAAAAAAATAATGCATGTATTAGAATCACAGTTATCAGGATATCCTGAATTCAAGTTCCAGTAGTGCTATATACAATTGTACGACCATACCATAAATCTTTGTGTAATTTATTTAGGCCTATCATTTCAGATGCATCACCTTGGGGGGAACTGAAAACAAACAAACAAAACAATACTGCAAAAACTTTGAGTCAAATTAAAATGTCTTCTGATCACAGTTCTAACACCCCGCCCCCCTTCCTCCCATCTTAGACACAGGGCAAAACACAGTTGTTTATTTTCCAAAGAGCATTTTTTAACCTCACAGTTTTTTGGGGTTTTTTTTGTTTTTTGTTTTAAATCAGAACCTATTTATTGGTTCCCTGTGAAAACTTACGGTTCGTATGGAACAATTGGAAACTTGGCGAGAGCACATCCTCGCCAACACAGAGGCTCCAAATAGCTTGCATTGGATTCCCGGAGGCACCCCTGCCATCTGCAACACAACACCAAACAGCAGCCAACACTCTCACTAACGGGAGTGGGGGTTAATTAATGAACCCCTCACATGGAAATAATGAATGTGTGCATTAATCATCTCATCTACATTTATTCGTCAAAAAAATTCTCATTCTGGGTGAATGGTGATACATTATGCTTGTTGTTTTCTTTTTGAGCTTCGCTCTCTCTCTCTCTCTCTCTCTCACCTAACCAGTTTCACTTAATTCTAAAAAGATCAGGCCTTTCTCTTTCTCTCTCTGTCGCTCCCTACCAAACTGTGGCATGTACCGATGGAACAATAAAGGATGCTGCCATGTACATGCACAGATATGTTTTTCCCCAGTGTGAGTAGGTGCCAGCCAGGTTGGCACCGCGTCCACTCATCTGCCACCCCGTCCACTCATCCAGCATCTCCTTCCTTAGATTTTTCTTTGGAAAGTCCGACAGAGAGACAGACTGATTGTCTCTGTTGTGTCCACTGGGCGAGGACAACATGCAAATTCCACTTTTAAGTTACACCAGACTTGGTGTCCAGGTGGCATGGTGGTCTATTCTGTTGCCTACCAACACGGGGATTGGTGGTTTGAATCCCCATGTTACCTCCGGCTTATTCGGGTGTCTCTAAAGACACAATTGGCTGTGTCTGCGGGTGGGAAGTGTGGGTATGTGTCCTGGTCACTGTACTAGCACCTCCTCTGGTTGGTTGGGGCACCTGTTCAAGGGGGGGGGGGGGAAACTGGGGCGAATAGCGTGACCCTCCCATGCGCTACGACCCCCTTGCAAAACTCCTCACTGTTAGGTGAAAAGAAGCAGCTGACGACTCCACATGTACCAGAGGAGACATGTGGTAGTCTGCAGCTCTCCCCAGATTGGCAGAGGGGGTGCAGCAGCAACTGGGATGGCTTGGAAGAGTGGGATAATGGGACGGGTAAATTGAGGAGAAAAGGGGGAAAATCTTCAACAACAAAAAAGAAGTTACACCAGATTTGATCAGAGGGTTGACTTTAAGACAGTTTGTTGACTTACAAGGCGCTGATTCATTCTACTGCTTATAAAAAATTGCCATCCAGATGACTGACGTTGACATCAATATTGATAAGGTGGGATGCCAGCTAAAACTAGGGTCACATCCACATTGGCATGTTACAAGTAACTGGATTTGCAAAGTCTAACAGTTATTAAATTATGCTTTTGAAGGTATGGTAAATAACTACTTGTTAATTCTTAGCGGTATGTTTGAAGGTGCTTTTTCAGTGTGAGGTTATAGTTGGAAATACACCTGTCAATGCACATCCTGAAATAGTCCTTGCTGGTGACAGGGAGATGCCAATACATCTTACCAAAAGTACACTCTGTACATCAAAGAAGGTTGAATCAGTTCATCTGGTTACAATGTTTATTGACAGATTGAAATGTAACTATCAATAAACATTGTATCCAGATGAACTGATGCAACCTTCTTTGATTTTCTTACCCGGATTATTGAGCATGAATTAAATAAAAGATACCTTCTGTAGATTTTCTCCATTTAATACCTACCCCTAAATGTTGCTGAAGCCTAGTACAATATTGTTGCTTCCCTTTTAGCAGTTCACTGGAACATAAGCGGTGTGAAATGTATCCTCACAGCACCAAATAATTGCCTTGCTTCAATTATGCTTTTTCGTCAACACAAAGACAGCGACATTTCGAGGGCATTCTCTGGTTTGTGTTGAAGAGACAGAGGACTATCACAGGAGAGAGGGATCATAATGCAGCATAAACCCTGGGTTAGTTTCTAAGCCAGAATGATGTCACTGGATGTCAAACTATACATGATATCTGGTTAAGCCACCAGCAAGCACTTGTTCAAAGTCTTTTTTTTTAAATGTTTTTTGTCTGTTTATGAGGACTGTATCATCACACCATGTGGTGTCTTCAAAATATAATCCACAGAGTCATTGGAGTTACATCATTTTCTAAATTTGTCACGATTATGACACAACTTTTCTTTTTCATATGCTGTATCTCAAACTCATTCTTATTGTCATTCTTTACAAGGGCATTGACTGAACAGAGAGGAAAGTA
This sequence comes from Lampris incognitus, assembly GCF_029633865.1. Taxonomy (NCBI): domain Eukaryota; kingdom Metazoa; phylum Chordata; class Actinopteri; order Lampriformes; family Lampridae; genus Lampris; species Lampris incognitus. The sequence goes on from NC_079211.1 coordinate 40,353,415, forward strand.
AGAAGGAATTTACAAATTACAAATCTGCCACGTTGAAGCAAAGTACTGCCCAACACATCATCGTCTTCCATTTGGGAGGTGATCAGACATCATGTATGGATTCTGTTCACACATCTGTGCTGTGCAGTAGAGCTCAAAGCCACGGCTGCTTCATACAAACCTTCAAAGTCTAGATGTTTCCTGTCGTACAACTTTATAATCATGCAGCACTTCCCACACAAACAAATAGCATCCAGTTTCTGCTTGAGCAAACATGAATAAAGACATCACTGTGATGCACAACTGCCGTGAATGTTGACCTTCTCCCACAGCTTTGCCTTTTACATGACTCAAAGCATAATTGCACTTGTACCTCAGATACCTTTTGTGCTCATCATCGTATACGATAATTAACAGCCTTGCCACAAACGCGGGTTGCCCGAGTACCTTATTATCTGTTATTTCTATCACTTTACAAGACTAATTTTGAAACATATTGGAGCAGTAATGTGCTACATGCTTATGCAACCATGCATATACATAATGAGACTCTGTGATAGATGCTTTTCAAGAGTAAACACTGAACTAACTTTAACAAAACACCATGACTTATACTACACAACAACCTGCTTTCATTCAATCAACACCACTACTACTTTCGGCTTTATTTATTTGTATTATCAACCTTTTCCATGTCTTCTCTGCCTTACTTAACAAGACCTTCCAATCCAACTGGGACTTCACTGCGGCCCTAACAGTGTCTCTACTTTGCCTTCTATCACCAACATCCAAAGAATAATAATCTGCTATTTTAAGCAATTGGTCCTTATTAATACAATGCTCTATCCATTCCAAGGGATACGGACAAACTCACCAATACCTTCCATGATGGACGAAACTATGCAAATTTACACAAGCACAGACAAAAATGGGGAAATCGTGCGCAAAACAAATTCCGGAACTCCCCCTCTAGCTGCCTAACCATGAAGCTATCCAACTCTCCCCTGGTCTTCAGGCACTTCTGTGTCTGGGCTCTTTAAACACTAAGCCCCATACCCCGTGACGGCAACCAGTATCTGACGACCCCCCAAGCAGCTACGGAGTGTCCCCGAGCCAACTACTACAAACCGCATCCACACCACTCTACCAGTTTTATATATATTATATAAATAAATATATATATAGATATATATATAGATAGATATATATATCTATATATACTGCTCAAAAAAATAAAGGGAACACATAAGCAATGCAATGTAGCTCCAAGTCAATCACACTTTTGAGATATCAACCTGTCCAGTTAGGAAGCAACACTGATTTGTGAATCAATTTCACCTGTTGGTAAATTGTCTAATTTCCACCAGGTGGAAATTAGACAATTTGCAAGACAACCCCTATAAAAGGAATGGATTTGCAGGTGGTGGCCACGGACCATTTGCCTGCCCTCATCTTTTCTGGCCGATCTTTGGTTAGTTTTTCATTTTGCTAGTGCCCTCACCACTAGAGGTGGCATGAGGTGGTATCTGCAACCTACAGAAGTTGCTCAGGTAGTGCAGCTCATCCAGGATGGCACATCAATGCGTGCTGTGGCAAGAAGATTTGATGTGTGTCCCAGCATTGTGTCCAGAGCATGGAGGAGGTACCAGGAGACAGGCCAGTACACCAGGAGACGTGGAGGGGGCTGCAGGAGGACAACAACCCCGCAGCAGGACCGCTATCTGGTCCTTTGTACAAGGAGGAACAGGAGGAGCACTGCCGGAGCCCTACAAAACGACCTTCAACAGGCCACTAATATGCAGGTTTCTGCTCAAACAGTGAGAAACAGAATGCATGAGGATGGTATGAGGGCCCGACGTCCACAATTGGGGCCTGTGCTCACAGCCCAACACCGTGCAGCCCGATTGACCTTTGCCAGAGAACATCTTGGTTGGCAGAATCGCCATTGGCGCCCTGTGCTCTTCACAGATGAGAGCAGGTTCACACTGAACACATGTGACAGACGTGAGAGAGTCTGAAGACGCTGTGGAGAACGTTCTGCTGCCTGCAACATCCTCCAGCATGACCGGTTTGGCAGTGGGTCAGTGATGGTCTGGGGAGGCATATCCTTGGAGGGCCGCACAGACCTCTACGTGCTAGCCAGAGGTACCATGACTGCCATTAGGTACCGGGATGAGATCCTCAGACCCATTGTCAGACCATATGCTGGTGCAGTGGGCCCTGGGTTCCTGCTCATGCATGACAATGCTCGTCCTCATGTGGCCAGAGTGTGTCAGCAGTTCCTGTATGTCGAGGGCATTGATGCTATGGACTGGCCTGCACGTTCCCCAGACCTGAATCCAATTGAGCACCTCTGGGACATCATGTCTCGTACCATCTGCCAACGCAATGTCGCACCACAGACTGTCCAGGAATTGACCGATGCCCTGATCCAGGTCTGGGAGGAGATCCCTCAGGAGACCATCTGTCGTCTCATCAGGAGCATGCCCAGACGTTGTAGGGAGCGCATACAGGCACGTGGAGGCCACACACACTACTGAGCCTCATTTTGAATCGTCTTGAAGAATTTCCACAGAAGTTGGATCAGCCTATGTTCTCATTTTCCACTTTGATTTTGAGTATGATTCTGAATCCAGACCTTAATGGGCTAATGATTTTGATTTCCATTGATCATTCTTAGGTTATTTTGCTCTAAACACATTCCTCTGTCTAATAAATAAAGATTTTCAGCTGAAATATTTCATTCATCGAGGTCTATATTGTGTTTTTAGGTGTTCCCTTTATTTTTTTGAGCAGTGTATATATCCATCCATCCATTATCTGAACCGCTTATCCTGCTCTCAGGCTCACGGGGATGCTGGAGCCTATTCCAGCAGTCATACTATATATATATATATGTGTGTGTGTGTGTATAAATATATATATATATATAAACTGGCTCCTTTCGATATATATATGTGTATATATATATATATATAGTCATATTGACGTGCCACAAAGGAGACACGCCAGGTGAGAGGTCCAAAATTTAATTACGCACAGGCGTAATTAAATTTCCCGTATCTACCTTGATCACATTTGCATAGTGCACAATATACCCACCAGCAACAAGCTCCCCTCACTACACACACCCAAATAGTGCCCCAACAAATAATCCAACCCAGGACCTACAAATTTTAACAAAAATCAGTGTCTCCCAAAAACAGCATAATTAACCAAAATGAGTACACAGCCAAACCAAAGAAATACCCATTTACTTATCAGCCCCTGCTTCCAAACAAACTCAGGAGGGTGAAAGTAACCAAACAGCGCTATAAATTAACAAACAAAATCCCAAAATACAACATATGTTTGCCAAATTCAAGAAAATAATTACCAACTAATTAATTAATGTAAAGGACAAGCCCCCATGTTAGGAACCCTGACTCTACAGAGTGCAACTAAAAGGGGGACACATCAAAACCATTCTACTACTACTATTTTCGATTGCTCTTGTTAGGGGCTGCCACAGCGGATCACCAGTTTCCATTTCTTCCTGTCCTCTGCGTCTTCCTCTGTCAGACCAGCCACCTGCATGTCCTCCCTCACCACATCCATAAACCTCCTCTTTGGCCTTCCTCTTGTCCTTTTCCCTGGCAGCGCCATATTTAGCATCCTTCCCCCAATATACCCAGTATCTCTCCTCCACACATGTCCAAGCCATCTCAATCTTGCCTCTCTTGCTTTGTCTCCAAACTGTCCAACCTGAACTGTCCCTCTAATATAATCGTACCTAGCAGTGGCACCGGCAGCTGTAATCCTGTACGCACCGTGCAATACATATTTTTAGGATTTTGTTCTCTTTTTTTTTTTTTGCCACTCACACCGTTTGACGCAAATACATTTGAAGGCCAATGATTGGTGTTAACATCACTGGCTAATAGCGCACGGTGAGTACAGATCCTTGTACGCACCGTGCATACAGGATTACGGCTGCTGGCGCCACTGGTTCCTAATCCTGCCCTTCTTCGTCCCAATGAAAATTTTAGCATCTTCAACTCTGCCACTTCCAGCTCTTGTCTTCTATCTTTTCATCAGTGCCACTGTCTCCGACCCATATAACATATCTGGTCTCACAACCACCTTGTAAACCTTCTCTTTAACTCTTGCTCGTACCCTTCTGTTACAAATCACTCTTGACACTCTTCTCCACCCTGCCTGCACTCTCTTCTTCACCTCTCTTCTGCACTCCCCGTTATTTTGGACAGTTGACCCCAAGTATTTAAACTCATATGCCTTCATCACCTCTACTCCTTACATCCTCACCATCCCATTGTCCTCCCTCTCATTCATACATAGGTATTCCATCTTGCGCCTACTGACTTTCATTCCTCTTCTCTCCAGTGCATACCTCCACCTCTCCGGGCTCTCCTCAACCTGCACCCACTCTCGCTACAGAAGTCATCTGTAAACATCATAGTCCACAGAGACTCCTGCCTGATCTCGCCGTCAACCTGTCCATCACCAGTGCAAACAAGAAAGGGCTAAGAGCCGATCCTTGATGTAATCCAACCTCCACCTTGAACCCATCTGTCATTCCAACCACACACCTCACCATTGTCACACTTCCCTCATATATATCCTGCACGACTCCTACATACTTCTCTGCAACTCCCGACTTCCTCATACAATACCACACCTCCTCTCTCGACACCCTTTCATATGCTTTCTCTAAATCCACAAATATACAATTTAACTCCTTCTGGCCTTCTCTATACTTCTCTATCAACATTATCAAAGCAAACATCGCATCTGTAGTGCTCTTTAGGGTCATGAAACCCTACTCCTGCTCACTAAACGTCACCTCTCCTCTTAACCACACAAACATCAAAACCATTCAATAAACCAAAATGATTTATTACAAAATAAAGGATAACATCAATACAATAAAGTATAGTGTCTGTAAATCAGTCGTGCATGTGTCGGTATATCTGCTGATGTTGTGCGTGTTGTCAAGAATAAAACCATAGCAACAAACAAAAGTAGAACAGTGTGGCAGTGAGAGCGCCAAAACTGAAAGCTGGCTGCAGCTTTATGCTGAGGGACATGCCCGGGCCCAGGTGTGTCCTCTCAGGTTTGGTAAGAATTGTCTAAACCTGAAACACAATAGAGGGGAACAGAACAATCCACTGGGGGGGGGGGGGGTTCGTCACATTTGACTCCAATGTTCAAATGTGTGATCATTTGACTGTACCATGTCCAATCTGGCCTGGGAATGCCTTGGGATCCCCCAGGAGGAGGTGGAGGGCGTTGCGAGCCGACCCCGGAGAGCGGCTGAAGATGAATGAATGAATACAAATGTTCACTTCAATATTCAAAAGACTCCCAGTCATTAGCGGTTTCCCAATTACACCTAATGGAGCGACAGTTGAATTTTTAATAAAGATAGAGAACACTTCTGTACCAGTTATGATTGTAAATCGGGGTGATGTACCTCCTGGTAAAGAGATTGAACTATTTGTATTTAGATTCTATAATGTTTTGAAACTCACCATTTTTATTGCTTCGTAGCCGGCATGCTCCACCTTCTTTCGCAATGTCTTTGCTTTTGGTTGCTGGTTGGATCTTTGCCGGCGTGCAAGGGTCTTTCGTTTCGCGATGAAAATGTCCATTTCCGCATAATCATGGCAGTCAGACATTTCCTTGCAGCGGGCTGAAATAGTTGTTACTTGTCTTCATGGCGCAATTCTTTTTTCAGTATTTAGTTTTTATACTCGAGGACGCATAAAAGTTCCAAAACGACCAAATAATGACAACTAGATGGTGTAAATATATTGTGAAAGTGGGTCACGCCGACAGAGCTTAAAGCATAGACTGTAGATTGTACACGGGCCGAAAAATCTACTGCGCATGTGCGGAATTGCGCGCCCTACTGCGCGGGAGCGAAATTGTGCAAATTTCTCCAAGTTTATGCGCGGGCATACGCACATGCACATGACCAGCAGATGGCGCGTTAGCTTCATTTATTGAACTACGTTAATTAATCCAAGTTTAAACTGTAGGTTTATACTAGAACCTAAAAAGAGCTTCAGAGAATTAAAGAAAATAAATAAACGTAATATAGGCATATTACAGTCTATTTTTAATTTTTCAGGTTCAGTCAAACTCTGAAGATAGATATCTACAAAATCAACACTGCTTGAATTTGTACTTTAATTTCTTGCTAAAGCCTCCTACAGACTGCGATTTGTGCCGTCTCGCTGTGAGACAGGTTCAAAGACGGCCGATATTACGGTCCTGTAACCGAAGATAAACTTGGACAAAAGTCTGACAGTGTCAGAAATTTACCATGACATTATCACGTGACTCAACAGTAACTCGATCTTTGCTGGCGCTAAACACAAACAAACAGACTGTTAGCATCTGTGACCCAAATGCGATGGATTTGATGGATTACGAGCTGCGGCAACTATTCAATCAATCAAGTTGCATTTTATATAGCGTGTGAGTGAATGTTCTCATTCATCCAGGTCATAGTTATCCAAAGAAGTTGAATCAAGTGCAACCGGACTTGGTTATACAGTGCATCCGGAAAGTATTCACACCCCCTTCACTTTCCCCACATTTTGTTATGTTACAGCCTTATTCTAAAATGGATTAAATTCCTTTTTTTTTCTCATCAATCTACACACAATACCCCATAATGACAAAGCGAAAAAAGTTTTGTAGAAATTTCTGCAAATTTATTGAAAATAAAAAACTGAAATATTGCATGTACATAAGTATTAACACCTTTTACTCAGTACTTGGTTGAGGCGCCCTTGGCAGTGATTACAGCCTCAAGTCTTCTTGGGTATGAAGCTACAAGCTTGGCACACCTATATTTGGGGTATTTCTCCCATTCTTCTGTGCAGATCCTCTCGAGCTCTGTAAGGTTAGATGGGGAGCGTCGCTGCACAGCTATTTTCAGGTCTTTCCAGAGATGTTCAATGGGGTTCAAGTCTGGGCTCTGGCTGGGCCACTCAAGGACATTCACAGACTTGCCCCGAAGCCACTCCTTCGTTGTCTTTGCTGTGTGCTTAGGGTCGTTGTCGTGTTGAAAAGTAAACCTTCACCCCAGTCTGAGGTCCTGAGTGCTCTGGAGCAGATTTTCATCAAGGATCTCTCTGTACTTTGCTCCATTCATCTTTCCCTCGATCCTGACTAGTCTCCCAGTTCCTGCCACTGAAGAACATCCCCACAGCATGATGCTGTCACCAGCATGCTTCACTGTAGGGATGGTATTAGCAAGGTGATGAGAGGTGCCTGGTTTCCTCCAGACGTGACGTTTGGCATTCAAGCCAAAGAGTTCAATCTTGGTTTCATCAGACCAGAGAATCTTGTTTCTCATGGTCTGAGAGTCCTTTAGGTGCTTTCTGGCAAACTCCAAGCAGGCTGTCATGTGCCTTTTACTGAGCAGAGGCTTCCATCTGGCCACTCTACCATAAAGGCCTGATTGGTAGAGTGCTGCAGAGATGGTTGTCCTTCTGGAAGGTTCTCCCATCTCCACAGAGGAACGCTGGATCTCTGTCAGAGTGACCATTCGGTTCTTGGTCACCTCCCTGACCAAGGCCCTTCTCCCCCGATTGCTCAGTTTGGCTGGGCGACCAGGTCTAGGAAGACTCCTGGTGGATCCAAACTTCTTCCATTTACAAATGATGGAGACCACTGTGCTCGTCGGGACCTTCAAAGCTGTAGAAATTTTTTTGTACCCTTCCCCAGATCTGTGCCTTGATACAATCTTGTCTCGGAGGTCCACAGACAATTCCTTTGACTTCACGGCTTGGTTTCTGCTCTGACATGCACTGTCAACAGTGGGACCTTATGTAGACAGGTGTGTGCCTTTCCAAATCATGTCCAATCAATTGAATTTACTACAGGTGGACTCCAATCAAGATGTATAAACATCTCAAGGATGATCAGTGGAAACAGGATGAACCTGAGCTCAATTTTGAGTGTCATAGCAAAGGGTGTGAATACTTATGTACATGCAATATTTCATTTTTTTATTTTTAATATATTTGCAAAAATTTCTACAAAACCTTTTTCACTTTGTCATTATGAGGTATTGTGTGTAGATTGATGAGAAAAAAAGGAATTTAATCCATTTTGGAATAAGGCTGTAACATAACAAAATGTGGGGAAAGTGAAGGGGTGTGAATACTTTCCGGATGCACTGTATACCCATGAAGACGTTTCGCCTCTCATCAAAGAGGCTTCATCAGTTCGTGCCTTTCTGACTAGACCAAGCTAGTCTGACTGGCTGGTGATGACACTCAGATATTTAGCCTCTTTGGAGTCGTTATCAGAGCTATTGATGTCAATGGCTCTTTTGTGTCCCGATGTTTAGCAACGACAGTCATTGGAGGTTTCGACTTCGTTAGTGCTCCATTCAGTGGTCATGAGTTGTTGGAGCCATTAGTGACCGACTGTTGTTCTTGGAGGCTAAGCTTCTTGAGTCTCTTGGGTAGAGATGAAAGGATGGCATTGTAAATGGGAGATAGGTGGTGTCGCAGACCTCCTCCTCTGTTGAGGGATGGTTTTTTCAGTTTCACATAGATGGCTTCCTTCACCCCTCTTTCAAACCATCCATCTTCCCTGTCCAAAATGTGTACGTTGCTGTCCTCGAAGGAGTGTGTCTTCTCCTTTAGGTGTAGATAGACTGCTGAGTCTTGTCCTGAGGAGTTTGGCCTTCTGTGTTGGGCCATCCGTTTGTGTAGTGGTTGTTTGGTTTCTCCTAGGCGGCCCAGCGTATCACCGGTACCCAGCTCCCAGCCATAAAAGACATTTATCACAAACGCTGCCTTCGAAGGGGTCTGAGTATCAGCAGAGATCCCACCCACCGCAACCATGGACTGTTCTCCCCCCTGCACTCTGGGAGGCGCTACAGGAGCCTCAGAGCCCGCACTACCAGGCTCAAAAACAGCTTCTTTCCACAAGCTGTTGCCCACCTGAACCTGGCTACCCACTGAATGTCTGTAGATATTTTTAAATATTTTGTACTCCAGCTCTCTTTTAACTTATTTTTAGCTTTGGTCTTCATGTGTGTATATCTTATATTGTTTTGCTGTGTTTGTCTGTGTCTGTCTTGCACTGATTGGTGAAGCCACAGCCCTCATTTCATTTTTAACATGTGCCTGCACATTGTTTTTAATGACAATAAAATTGAACTGAATTGAATGTATAGGTCAGTGTAATTGTCATTGCATTGTACAGCATACACCAGATTGCTTTTCTGGGTGTGTGGTACACGGTCTTTTGGATGAACCAGTTTTTGTCGAGGTGTGTTGCTGGGTTTGAAGTATACCGGGATGCGATGTTTGTTAAAAATTCTCCCGAGTTTCTCGGAGACCCCAGAAACATACGGGATGACTATGTTATTCCTTCTGTTCCTCTTCTCCTCATCACTCACCTGGTTGGTCTTTCTGGAACATGTTGCAGTTTTCACAAAGGCCCAGCTGGGGTAGCCACAGGTTTTTAAAGCTCCCCTCAGGTGTTTGTGATCTTTCCGTTTGGCCTGAGTGCTGCTGGGCACAGTTGCACTCGATTCAATGCCTTTGGATAACCATGACCTGGATGAATGAGAACATTCACAGACATGTGGAAACCACATTGCAAACCACTACTATCTTTGCTGGGATTGACCTGTTATCAAAAACTGTTGAAGAGCAATACACAATGCCCTATAAGATATTTTTAAATGTGAAATACTCCTAGACAGTAAGACCATATATTTTGGGTTTATACCCCAAGAACGGTTGAAAGGTGATAAATATTTAATGAATATACTTCTGGTGGCTAGTAAAAAGACTTACCAGGAAATGGTTATCACAGGAGAGCCCAACTTTAAAGGAGGTTAAAATGAAACAGAAATGGATATTGAGCTCTGCTGTGTTGAATCATCACAGTTTTTGTTTAAACCTCATGATGTTAGTGAGAAAGTTTGATTGACATGATAAAGGTGATAAACATGAATGAAGGTGTGATAGAGGTGCCATTTCAATGCTGCTTGTCTCATTTAGTGACTGAAAGAGCACAAATCTATTGTGGGATACAGTGTGATGATTGGATATGCCCATTCTTTGATTCCCGCTTGCATTCTGTGCCTGTGCAAAGGTACAGCAACAACCTAAAGAAAGAGTATATTGTTTGAGAAAATAATCACACCAGAGATTCCAGTGTGTATGCAACTGCATGGAGAGAGTTGCAGAATGAGAAATCCATCATTATGAAAAAAAAGAGAGAGAGAGTGAGAGAGAGAGACTTCCCTGACAGACTGAAGGGGTAGTGGGTACTCTTAGGGCTTTATTGACAAAATGTGTACAGTGTACACTTATACAGAATAAATTAAAAGATCAAAAAATAAAAATGCCTTAAATATTAAGTTGATGATTCGACGGCAACTGATTTTTGTTTCTTCAAAATGAGATGTCTCATTGACTTAAGATGTACAGTAGCTCTGACAAAAATGAAGAGAAAGAGAAAACTGAGCTGGGTATTGTAAGTATTGCCTTTAGGGAATTCCACTTGATCGACTTAAAGGAAAGAACAGAAATGTATCCAGGCTGGTGGAAAGCACGATTTCAGTGCTGGAAGATAATTTTTCAGCCCACACATTATGAACGGATGAACATGAAATCTCCATGGTCTTTCAATTTTACCAGCAATATCTACTTTTCTGATATGCACTGTTAATGTGGGTAAACACTAGACTAGCTCTGTTTTCGGTCAAAGACAAAAAAAAACATAAGGGGATTTGAGAAGGATTATATTTGGTATTTACTTGGTGGAACCAGTTGTTTACATCCTAGCAGACTGGGGGGGGGGGTGCAGATAAGATTTGGTTATAATTACCTTGGACAACAGTGCACCATGTGCAGACCTCCATCTTAAAGAAACACCATTGTTCACTTTCCCAGGGGGTTCTTGGTGGGGAGCCAACTTGTAGACAAATGAGACAAACTGAACTCATCACTACTTCCAACCGTATACATCCATCCTCATGTGCTTACTCTGATTTATGGATGTTCCCTTCAATATACTATAAATTCAATCAATCTAGATAGATAGATACCTCGATTGATCGATAGATCGATCAATCGATCGATAGATAGGTAATATAAGTATATCTCCTTACTACTGCATGAGATGGCATAGACAAATGGTGGAAATGAGGGTACACGGGGAGGCAGGGCGCGCCCTTGGTGAGCGGGTGGGGAGACCAGTGGTTTTTGGACCCGTCAAAGTTGAGCTGCTAACTGTGGCCCTCACACTGGAGAGACTACATCTCCCAGCTGGCCAATAGGAATACCATGGGACTCCTAATAGGATGTTAACAGCTCTGCTGGCACCCTGCCAAGAGAGTTATTATTGCAACTCTGACCCAAAAAAAGTGGCATGGAAATGGACTATGTGGTAAAGAGGTCTGCTGAGCATGCATGTTTATTTCTAACACCACCTTGCTTTCCATTCATACAAAGTAAGTCCATGCATTCACACCTGCCTCAATTTTTTCATCCCATCTTATGGCTTTGACCAAGTGACTTTCCAAACCCAATTCTCTAATATGAAAAAAGATGACTGGTTGCTCTATATAATCAATCAATATATATATAATCAAACGCAGATCAAAAATGTGTGTCGGGTGCTCTTTGAAAACAGGGAAAAATCAGAGTACTTCAAACGAGAAGAAAATCCAGGCACTCAAATTATAAGAAACAGTGGAAGTGCACTGACGAAGACCTACAGTGGTCGAAACTTGTTGGCTTTTTTTAATATTTCAACCATGACATGAAGACTTTTTAATATTTTCCTTCTGACTTTTTAATAATTTCCTTCCTCACAGCTACTTTTTCTTATATTTGGAGAGTCCAATTCTCTAATATTTTGACTACATTTCAGTGTTTACTCTTTTCCTTCTTTCAGTTGTTCTCATTAGGGGCCGCCACAGCAGATAATCCGTTTCCATCTCTTCCTGTCCTCTGCATCTTCCTCTGTCACGCAGGCCACCTGCATGCCCTCCCTCACCACATCCATAAACCTCCTCTTTGGCCTTCCCCTTTTCCTCTTGCCTGGCAGCTCCATCTTCAGCATCCATCTCCCAATATACCCACCATCTCTCCTCCGCACATGTCCAAACCATCTCAATCTTGCCTCTCTTGCTTTGTCTCCAAACCATCCAACATAGCTGGTCTCACTGCCATCTTGTAAACCTTCCCTTTAACTCTTGCTGGTACCCTTCTGTCGCAAATCACTCCTGACCCTCTTCTCCACCCACTCCACCTTGCCTGCACTCTCTTCTTCACCTCTCTTCTGCACTCCCCGTTACTTTGAACAGTTGACTGCAAGTATTTAAACTCATCCACCTTTGTCACCTCTACTCCTTGCATCCTCACCATTCAGCTGTCTTCCCTCTCGTTCACACATATGTATTGTATCTTGCTCCAACTGAGTTTCATTCTTCCTCTGTCCAGTGCATACCGCCACCTCTCCAGGCTCCCCTCAGCCTGCACCCTACTCCCACTACAGATCACAATGTCATCTGCGAACCTCATAGTCCACGGAGACTGCTGCCTGGTCTCGTCAGTCGACCTGTCTACCAAGCACATTGAAGATATCACCAAGACTGCCTTTCTTCACTTACATAACATAGCTAAAATTTGGTCTTTCCTGTCCATGGTTGACACAGAGACTCTAATACATGCATTTCTTTTATCCAGATGTAGCCCCTTTTACCCCAAGACTATAGAGGGCAGGGCCCTAGGGTCTCTCACTATAATCCGATTTACATTAATCTTAGTTTGGGTTCCCCAATTATACCAATTCCCATGAAATGAATAACCTTTAGATGTATAATCAAACAAGACAAAGTTGCAACTCGAAATATTTAGTTATTGTAAAAAAAAAGAAAACAAAATAAATAGTGCACTTTCACTGTATAAGGCTCAATACAGTTCAAATACAAATCAAAGTTTGTATCTTTTTCAATATTCCAAACCAAACACATTAAACATTAACTAAAGCCAGCATCTATCAAACTAATAAAGAGGTCCTCAAAAAACTCAGAAACTTGCACCCATGTCTGTCGCTATTCTTCCAGTCTGATTGTAAGTTTTCTTTTCCCCCCTTTTTCTCCCCAATTGTACCCGTCCAATTGCCCCTCTTCCATGGTATTATCTGTAGTGCTCTCTCCTGACATGAAACCATACTGATGCTCGCTAATCATCACCTCTCCTCTTAACCTAGCTTCCACTACTTTTCCCATAACTTCATGCCATCCACACCATGGTAGAAGCATTTGAACCCACCTCCAGTGCTCTTGACCTTACTCCCCTTCCACTTCCCTTCCACACAGTATATCTACCTCCCTTCTCTCCATCATATCAGCCAGCTCTCTCCCTTTACCAGTCATAGTGCCAACATTCAAAGTTCCGACTCTCACCTTCACACTCCTCTCCTTCCTCCTCTCCCACTGCCTCTGAACATGCCTTCCCCCTCTCCTTCCCCTTCACCCAAAGGTAGCATAGTTTCCACCAGCACCCTACTGGCCAACAGTCCCTGTGGCGGTCATTGGTAACCTGGGCCTCAACCGATCTGGTATGGAAATCTGATTGATGATCTGCATATTAGATTTCACAAAGGTTTCATGCCGGATGTCCTTCCTAAGGCAACGCTCCCCATTTATTTGGGCTTGGGAACTGCACTAAGAATGCACTGGCATGTGCATCCCCACATCCTGGGTTTCATTTCAGTTTTTGCATTTCAGTATTTACTACTCTCAGAAAAACAGATTGCACATCAAAGTCAAATGAATCTTCTCTGGCAACTTGTGATTATTTACTTATTCACTTATGCAGCAAACGTTTGAGGGCAAAAATGGAGAATGCCTTCTTTCACCTCATGCAACAGAGCACTCCAAAGCACAGAATGTTTTCTGAGTACACACACCTGCACACAAGTGTAAATATGGCAACTCTGATATATGGCCATGTTCTTGTACTCTTCTTAGAAATTACACATCAAAGTAAAAGGGCCGAGATTTGTTTCTGTTCTGTATGGAGGGTTTACAGTAAGGATACATAAGTTAATTAAAAAGAGAAAGACAGTGAGCAGAGGTGAGAGGGAAAACACATCAAAGAGCAATGTGCTTCACTCCTCTCCAGCGCAACCATAAATACTGCCATCCCAAACAACCAGGATCTATGACTGTCCTTACACAAAACCATTAAATTGTATCCCACAAGAAACTAGGGGAATGCAGGTAGAATATTTTCCCATAGTGGCAAAAAAAAAATAAAAATGTAAGAACCAGCACAGAGCAATTTCAAGATGGCTTATTTCAGAATCACAGTTGCTCTGTATCTAGATGACATGGAAAGAGATCCCAGAGATATCGTCACCCCCCCCCAAAAAAAAAAAAAACTACATGATATCTAGAAACCTGCTGACTGAGGCAGTGTTGCCACTGTGTTTTCAATCTATCTTCCCACCAAATTGTCTTCCCCATACTTCAGCACAAACCACCTACAGTTTGCAGTGTTTTCAATCGCCGAGGTGGCCCCACAGGGATGTAGCAGTATGCCAAATACTCCAGTGAACCACTTCTGCATCTGACAGCCGAACACCTGTGAGAAAGACAGAGGAAGAGCCGAAATAACGTTACTCCGTCGGCCATGAATAACTTTTGTTCAGGATATCGTGGAACACCAGTCAACCGACTTGTAGTTTTTTTTGGGGGGGGGTTTTGGGGGGGGGGGTGAACACTATTCCTGTCGAATAAAAAGTATAGCATCTCAAGGGAGGCCACCAAAGATACAGATTCAGTCAAAATTAATGTGTGTAAGGAACATTTGAATAGACTGATTTCAAAATGAGATGTCGACCATTTGAAATGATTACCAAACTGACAAAATATATGGTAGCATGAGAGAAGGGTTCGGGTTAGGACTCACCTTACATAGTGCCTCCTTTTGAAATATGGATAAGATAAAAAGTGTAATTCAGATCACAGTTGAGGTTCCCTCAAGTCTGAAAAGTCTCCCACGGCTTCATGATAACCTCCACACAAGCTTCAATTAAGCTATCTGCTGTCTGCATTCATCTTCACTTTTTCTTCACAAATGCACTTAGCTTTGTCACATGCTGCACATGACTGGAGAAAGGAAAGACACATACTTTTTTCTTTTGAATTCATGTCAGGGAAGGGTTTTGTTTTGTTTTGTTTTTTTGTCACCCGATTCTCATTCTTTATGTCATCCTGCTTTGCTTTGTGTTAGTCAGAAAGTATATTGGTATTGTTGTCTGCCTGTGAGAGAGGGACTGTGTACATATGCGTATATGGTTTTTTATGCATATGTGTGTGTGTGTGTGTGTGTGTGTGTGTGTGTGTGTGTGTGTGTGTGTGTGTGTGTGTGTGTGTGTGTGTGTGTTCAAGTGAAACCAATGAAGCGCATCATGGCATTGTTCCAGTCACAGAGGTCAGCTGACCTTCTACTCACTAATTAGGCTGTGCTGGAGCCAAGATAATGAGAGGTGAGCATGCCGCAGTTGGCCACAGTGTGAAACATGCATGATTTTCCCACTGAGCTAATGTCTGAAGTCAAAGCAACAACTGGCAAAGGTCAGAAGTACTTCCAACTTGATGGAGATCCTCACCCTCTCCTGCACAGTTGCCATGTTTTTCCCACAATACTCCCTAATCCCTTTACCTGTGGGGCTTAATTAGTAGTCGACATGGATGAGACAGGGCAGGAGAAACCTTGGATGTCTTCATTCCACCACTGCCTCCCCTGGAGCTGGCTGAAAACATCACCCAGACTGACCGCTTCTCTCATTACAGCCAGGTCTCAGCTCCAGGACAAGCGCTCTGACAAAATCCATCACCTCTAAAGACCAAAAAAAAAAAAAAAAAGGAAGGCAGAGGCAGGCCACAGTCCTTTATTCATATCATAAAGTCATTAAACCAGTCAGTTTGTAATAGTCCTAAGGTCATGCCTGAACTCTGAAGACATGTTCTTGTGATCGAAGCAGGGTGCAGATGGAAGGTGAGCTCAAAGAGAACATTTCCGGAGGTGAGTGTAATACGGCTCACTCCAAAATTAGATCCCCCCCGTTTGAAAGATTGGACTTTTACTCTCGTTAATTGACTGGGAACACAGAGGGAGAGCTCATGATGAAATAAGATTGACTTATTGGCGAAGTAAATAGCTTTCCACACAAAAGGAAATGAGATGACGGCTTTTCTATAGCGCTTTTGAAGTCCGAGGACACAAAGCACTTTACATGAAATGTCTGCATCACATGGTTCACCATGTGGGAATCGAACCGCTAACCTTTGGCAGTATCAGTGCCATGCTCAAGGTATATAGCTTAAGCATTGCCTGGGACATTTTTAATGATAAGATTATCTGAATATATTTTTACCCTGAGTGCTTTGAGCACTTACATTTTAGCAGGGGTGCCAACATTGGGATGAAGCCATTGATGCTGGCAGTATCATGCCATGTATAAATGTTGTCACTTAATGGGATAAAAATCTGTGTGCAACTGGCTGCTATTGTAGTAATAGTCCCCGAGTTTCCCAATGATGGCATTCAGAATGGCTGACACAGTGTGCTGCTCCTACCAGTTTTGCTTGTTTTGGTCTTTTAGTCTCACATGCAGCGACTAACCTAAAACCAGCTTAACATGAGATAACCTCCACAGCATTAGTCAAACTTTGGTATGGTATGTAACTTTTTTTTTTTTTAAATTCCCCTTTTTCTCCTCAATTGTATCCAGCCAATTACCCCACTCTTCCGAGCCATCCTGGTTGCTGGTCTAACCCCTCTGCCGATCTGGGGAGGGCTGCAGACTACCACATGCCTCCTCTGATACATGTGGAGTCGCCAGCCCCTTCTTTTCACCTGACATTGAAGAGCTTCACCAGGGGGATGTAGCGTGTGAGAGGATCACGGTATTCCCCCCCCCCCCAACAGGCTCCCTGACCAACCGACCAGAGGAGGTGCTAGTGCAGCGACCAGGACATATACCCTCATCCGGCTTCCCACCCACAGACACGGCCAATTGTGTCTGTAGGGACGTCCGACCAAGCCGGAGGTAACATGGAGATTCAAACCGGTGATCCCAGTGTTGGTAGGTAACTGAATAGACTGCTATGCCACCCGGACGCCCCATATGGTATGTAACCTAACTTGCCCAAAAACCACAGACCTTTTGGATATCCTCATCAATGCAGAAATCTACTTTGAGGCAGATGGATCCTGAAGAGGATTAGAAACGCTTAATATGCAATCGCTTAATTAGCTTACAAGAAAACCTCATAGGCACACTGGAATGAGAATATCACTAAATAAAGTATTACCATGTAACTCTGAATGCAATATCAGTCTATTCAAGAGATGTCAAAGCAGACACACAATGATCCAAACGAGTTAGTGATTACGAGTCAACACGGCGATATTTGCAGGTTTCGGGGATCTGGCAGTGTCGAGCATGATAAGGTTAAAGGAGATTGTCATATTTGCTCCCAGATTATTACTCCATATTAGTGATTATTCAGAGCTCTGAACCTGTAGATGAGAATTTTTGCACGCATATCTTAGCATATTTAAGCCTGGATATTCAAATGTGGGACATTGTAAATCGCTCTGAATATTTATGCCTCCTTGATGTTGATCTTGTGATGTTTGTGACACCGCCTCGCACATGTACTTGTGAGGTTGCTGAGGGCGATGTAAGAGTCCTCAGAACTCTGGTGCCCGTGTTGGTGTGGGAAATGTTGTACACACATACACACACACACACACGCACACACACACATGCATACATAAATTCTTCTACGTATGCATACGCACGTACAAACAGCCACATACCGTCTTTTAGACAAATGCACACTGGCACACATGCATTTGAATATAAATAGAGGCAGACTCACAAGCACACTCACACATCTAATTACACACACACACACACACACACACACACACACACACACACACACACACACACACACACACACACACACACACACACACACACACACGACTCTTGGTGTAACATGCACTGCCATACTAACATTTTATTAATGTTGCAGCTGTCTGATGCCACAGGACATGAAAAATCATGTAGAGGCAAATTCATGCATGCACACACACGCACACACACACACACACACACACACACACATTCACACATACTAAAAATAACACATAAAAACACCACAGAAAAATGCAGTCACACCAGCACAATGAGACACAACACACACTTTACACAAATACATGAATACTCAACACACACACACACACACACACACACACACACACACACACACACACACACACACACACACACACACACACACACACACACACAAACTTATATAAACAGACTTACCAAAAGCTTACTGATGTCATTGGGGTCTTAGAAGGAATTTAAAGCATGAAAAATCACCGTGGCCCCAATTTTTCCCCACATATTCATTCCTACAAATAATGATTTATTGAACACACTATTTACCGGTTTTGATCAATAATTAAGCACTTTCAAGTAACACAGCTCATATCGCAAATTGCAGATTTTCTTAATCCCAGCAAAGAATTCCCAATGTGGAAAATACATGCAAGGGAGGTTTAGTACGGCACTTAAGAGTTTCATGAGAAGTCTGGATGAGTGACAAGCCCTGACGGCCTCAAGCGCCTTTCATTAGTGGTCCTACTCATCCTTGCCACCCGCGGGGTTGGCATTCAGGGAGAAGTTCCGCTCCAACTCAAATGAGCTTTTTATTCCCACTTCCATATCTACCTCTATCCATTCTGGAAAACCCGGATATGAGCTTCGGTTGAAAGGTTCATTGCAACTGCATCTCCCTTTGTCTCTCATTAGCCTCTATTGGTGGTGAAAACACATGATAGGTGATGTATTATCACATGTGAATATATACTAAGGAGGAGTGTGGTTCCTGTGCAGCTCAATGGGCAGAGCATGGCAGTAAAAATGCTACAGTAAGAGGTTAAATTCCATTTGAAGCCCAATGGCTAAGGCACTGCTCTAACAAAGCCAAGGCTAGCAGTTCGACTTGTTCAGTAAATAAGGAAAAGAAGAAGAAACACACTTTATTTTGTCATGTACGGTCGTTTGATTACAACGAATTTGTGTTCTGCATTTAATCCATCCTATTGTATAGCAGCAGTGGGTAGATGCAGCACCCGGGGACCAACTCCAGTTCTTCTTTCCATTGCCTTGCTCAGCGGCACAGACAGGAGTATTAACCCTAACATGCATGTCTTTTTGTTGGTGGGAGGAAACCAGAGCACCCGGAGGAAACCCACACAGACACGGGGAGAACATGAAAACTCCACACAGAAAGGACCTGGGACGGCTTGGGGTTCCTTCTTGCTGTGAGGCAACAGTGCTAACCACTGGGCCAGCCTGCTGTCTTTTATTGAAATGAATTGAATTGACTTGGACTGAATTGAATTGAATTGGTGGGTCCATCTCCGTGGCAATGCATTGATGGCCCAATTATATTCATATTACAATGGCACTATTGGGCTGTTTGGGTTAAAGTGTGAGCTGGACTTGCATGTGGTATTATGTGATCAGGGGTCGATTTTAAGGATCCCCCCCTTTTTTTCTCCCCAGTTGTACCCACCCAATTACCCCACTCTTCCGAGCTGTCCTGATATCTGCTCCACCCCCTCTGCTGATCCAGGGAGGGCTGCAGACTACCACATGCCTCCTCCGATACATGTGGCGTCGCCAGCCGCTTCTTTTCGCCTGAAAGTGAGGAATTTCCCCCGGGGGACATAGTGCGTGGAAGGATCACACTATTCACCCCAGTCCCCCCCCCCAAACAGGCGCCCCGGCTGACCAGAGGAGGCGCTAGTGCAGCGACCGGGACACATACCCACATCCAACTTCCCACCTGCAGACAAGGACATTTGTGTCTGTAGGGGCGCCTGACCAAGCCAGAGGTATAGTAACATGGGGATTCAAACCGGTGATCCCTGTGTTGGAAGGCACTAGAATAGACCGCTAAGCTACCCGGACTTAAGGAAAATGTCTAGTTATATACTACATGGGGTCGTCCCACACAAAACTGAGCTAAACCACTACAGTGGGTGCTTCATACTTTTATTTACTGCAATAAACAGAGTTTTGAGTATTCTTTGTGTTGCTCAGGCATTTTGTAATGGAATCAAGCAATGAGGTAAAGATCAATACATATGTACATGATATATGTGAAAAGAAGTGTACAAGTGCAAGCACTGGTCGAATGACTCGACTGAAATGATCAGAATGACTGGAACGCAAGGCTGGATGTTTTCAGAAACCATCTCAATTCAAAAACACAGTGCACATCAGCAAGTTGTTTCCACAACTAGAATAATTACATAATTTAGGGTGTAACTTAGCCACTTTCTTGTCCAACAATTGGCTGAAATTATTTCATAAGTTCGAAATTTGGTGATCGAAGCTTAAGACGTGACATGAAAAGCGATTGGACAAAAATCCGGAAGTTGAATTGACACCCCACAATCGGTGACAGTCCATCAAAAAATTGCTGAAAGCTGAGCAAACATGCGGTAGCAGCTACTGATTTTTTTTATATGCCAAACAAATATGTTCTGTCTTTCAAATGAATAATTAAATGAACATTCATTTTGAATAACTCACAGATCTGATGCTGAATATAACTTTGCTTATATTACTTAGTGTTAACAGCTTGTTTGTAGATGTTCAAGGATGCCAAAAGGGAGGTGAGCGGGCGACTGTAAAAGTCAAGCCCTGGTGAGCCACATGTTAAGCCTATCACCTTTATATACTGACTGAGAAATTATAAACACAGTCCTTCACACATGCATTCTGAATATCGTAAGCCTCAGCAAAGCCACAGAGACCCGCATCAAGACAAATCTGTAAAGAGCTCGATAGCCTATTCATGATGTAAGCAGGCAGCTATCAGCTCTTCACCCCGGACCTGATTCAGGAATCTAATAAGCCATGCCAGGGTAAAATGAGAACACTAAGATCAAGGATTTATACATTGCAGCACCATGAGAGCCTACCCCTCACTCACATGCGCACACACACACACACACACACACACACACACACACACACACACATACACACACTCACTCTATGCTAGACTGATAGTGGGGAAGTGTCCTCACAACACTTGATGTTACTGCTGATGAGATGGGGCTCAAGGAGGAAGAAACCCAGGTTCTTTTCAAGCATGAATGGGCACAGGAGCGCCTTATAAATATTTCCTTTGATCCGGCCAAGCTGGCACAAGTTGACTGAAATCCAGGGAGGAATTAGACAACAAAGGGATCTGAATGCGGACAAGCCACATTCATGCCAAGCTTTTGGAGCAGCTGATCGCTCCATCTGGCCTCCTTGAAGAAACGCTCGGTTGATCTACCAGGACGTGAGGAGGCCCATCATTACTTGCCACGTAATGATGGTTGTTACTCTAATGTGGCTGTAGGGACTGGTAGAGACCAGTTGGCTGCTCAAACCTTTAGTTTGGTGAGTTTACACATTCCAAGGATTATCTCGGCTGGAAGGTACCTTAATCTGAACAAAGACTTGTAGGACCAGATCTACTAAGACTTTACAATACAATCCCTCATTGAGCATTAAAAAGCTGCTGTTGATATTTACTATGAAGATGCACTGGGCATTTTGTGCAAAACATGGAAATAAACACTGATGTTTCAAGGCTGTAAGTGGATAAGATCTTGGTGACTATGCAACACGCATCGTCACCAAGTCATTCAGTGTATGTGAAAAGCATGTTTTAACTCACCGCACATCTGATGTGACTGTGATTGTTGTTGCTCAGAGAAGGCACTGTATAGAGGACAGAGACAGCATGTCAGAAAGGACCGTTTTTTCAGCATGTGTAAGATAAAATGTGTGACTATTTTTAAAAAAAAAATTTTTACATGGTGATGAAGATCATGTGGCTCGGGTCCTGTGCTGTTCTGGTGGCATCTAGAAACTGCTTGGCATCCTCCTCATCATATTCTTCATATATCTTATAATTCCATTATAATTCTGTTATCCTCTTTCAGTGTTGTATTCTGTAAACTGTGTTTTTTTTTCTGTACACACAACATCCATTGCATATTGTCTGCGTTGGGAGAGAGATCCCTCCTTTGTTGCTCTCCCTGAGGTTTATTCCTATTTTTTATCCCTGTTAAAGGGTTTTTCTTTTTTTTGTGATTTGTTCCTCATCCAATGCGAGGGTCTAAGGACAGGATGTTGTGTTGCTCTAAAGCCCCCTGAGGCACATTTGTAATTTGTGATATTGGGCTATACAAATAAAATTGACCTGACTTGACTTGACTTGACTTACTCACAGTGGCAAACAAAAACATTGTGAGAACATATCGCCTGCCAAGTCACTCGATTTGCTGGAGGAAATCACAGAAGATCTGTCGCCACAAACCAAAAGGGGTCATCCAATTCCAGCAATAAGTAAACTCTGCCACATTCTTTTATTTGCCTCTGGTTCATTTCGGGGAATAGTGGCTTCTGTAGCTGGTTTGTGACAGTCAGCAATATGAGCCATGCTGTTGCAAGCCTTTAATGCACTAATGGAAATATGTGTAGATTCATATATGGTTCCCGATGTCCATGACGCTCTTGATGCTACCAAACAGGCTTTATAAAAAGCAGACTTCCTAAATGCACTTGGAGCAATTGAAGGGGCACAACCGCAAAACGCTGGTCACATTTACATCAACAATGATTAGCCTGTGTTAATTATCCAGTTCATTTTAAGTGGAGACCCTGCTAAATTGACCACTCCAATCAGTGCCAAACGGCGGCAACCTTACGCTAATTTGCACTTCTCTTGGTAGAGCTGGGTCATAGTGTCATAGATGCAAAGCACAACTGTTTGTTTTGGG
Organism: Lampris incognitus; assembly: GCF_029633865.1. Lineage (NCBI taxonomy): Eukaryota > Metazoa > Chordata > Actinopteri > Lampriformes > Lampridae > Lampris > Lampris incognitus. The sequence continues at coordinate 40,376,337 of NC_079211.1, forward strand.
GGGTTTTTGGGGGGAGGGGGTTACCCCTTATTCTCCCCAGTTGTACTTGGCCTATTACCCCATTCTTCCGAGCCATCCCGGTCACTGCTTCACCCCCTCTGCCGATCCGGGGAGGGCTGCAGACTACAACATGCCTCCTCTGATACATGGGGAGTCGCCAGCCACTTCTTTTCACCTGACAGTGAGGAGTTTCGCCAGGGGGACGTAGCGCGTGGGAGGATCACGCTATTCCTCCCAGTTCCCCCTCCCCCAAACAGGTGCCCCGACCAACCAGAGGAGGCACTAGTGCGGCGACTAGGACACATACGCCTTCCCATCCGCAGACACAGCCAATTGTGCCTGAATGGATGCCCGACCAAGCCGGAGGTAACACAAGGATTTGAACCAGAGATCCCCGTGTTGGTAGGCAAAAGGAATAGACCATTACACTACCTGGACACCCACTAATTACTTTTTTTATGAAGTGAAGTTTTTTATTATTAAGTTTTACGGTTTTTAACTGTTGGAGAAAGCCAGGTCAAAGTCAGAGTGTCAACCTCAGCATCAAAACTGTATAGTAACTATAAGTGGCAACAAAGAGACATTTGGGGAGCCGAGGTGATATACTAACATAAAATAAAAACGGTTTAATGGGGAACTTGGTGTCAAAGTGGACAGAAACTGAATATTACAAGTGTAATAATGAAGTTATCATTGCATGTAGCTGTGAGGGTAGCATAGTTGCAAGTGTAAACAGGATTTGATTGTGAGTATAATGTTTTCTTTTAACTCTCCAGTCAGATCACAAGTTCAAATTTGATAAAAATCTGAAGTATCTGAAGCATACAGGTCATTCGCACTATCACTCCAACTTTTACAGACGCGCTGGGACACTTAGCACTGATGCTAGTAATTATCCAGAGAGCTAATAAGTCCCCCGTGCAGCCTGGCAGAGTTCTAATATAGTATGTGGACTGAGAAACTGGAGCATTTGATGCATTGGAGTTTTTTTTTTTTTATCACACAGCCCAGAGTGAGCCTTCCAAGCGTGGGTGTCTGCTGGAGGCAGAGTAATCCTCCTCAGCCCCAGAATCCAAACAGACCCTAACATGAAAGGAAAGTGCAATTACCGAACTGTATTCCAGATCAATTGGACGCCACCACCAATAACTGGAAAATCGTGTCCTCATTGGTCCCCGACTGGCCAAGTTATCGTGCATGTGGGTGTAGGGCTCTGTGGGATTCTGAGGACGCAGTGGGAGAAGGCAAAGGAAGGAAACTGAAGTGTGAAACATGTGCCAGCTGCATAACATACCATTACGGCTTTGGTAGGTGTTTCTATCTGAAGTGCCTCTCATCATTAGTTTTTTTATTTCATTTGTTGGTTTGATTTTAGACTGACTGATGTACGATTGTATACAGTCTTGACATGCAAATGAAATGTTTGTGATCTTGTTTCAGTCACCGCTTCACATGACTGATTGCATTGCCTTACCAAGAAGTGTTTCCATTTCCTTTTCTGGTCCATTGCCTTTGTTTACAACTCAGCGTTAAACGTCTCATGGTGAATGAAAGCGACAAAGCTGCAGCCAATCCACAACCATTTGTATGGACCGTTTTCGAATCTTTGATTATACTGACGGCCTCAAGCCCTCCGCAGCACTCCTGTGCAACATTTGTCTCAGCTGTCAATCATCTGGTCAGTCTTTGTATTGGTTGGCTATCGGCCTTTGATTATTTATTTTTTTTGCTTTGATGCAAGCTAGCAGGGTATACGTTTAGCAGTTGCTCCAATTACTTGCCTGAAAAATGTCAGCAATAAAAAAATGGAAAACGACAACAAAAACTGTCAGCGGAGAGTGAAGATCCAAGAGTCAGTTGGGGATTTGCTGTAGAGGCTCTGCATCCTCAGGACAAAACTAAACCTTTTCAAATCAAACCCACGGGCAAAATAATCGACGCAGCTCCCACAGCTCTGCGGAGTCATGGCCAAATCACCGAGAGAAGACGTTACATCTGACCTGACAGAATTTCTTGAAAAAAGTGACTGAGATCACAAGGCCTTACTATACCCATGGAGCGTTCTTTCTCAGTAAAACCTGAGACAGAGCAGCTTTTCAGGAAAGGCTGATCTGTATTGATGAAAGTTCTTTATAGATGAAATTGGTTGATACGTAACCCTCATTTGCACTTACGTAATACCTGTGGGCTGGTGGTCTGTTCGACTTTTGGGCTAATGGGATTAGCCAGTATCTGTTCCCAAGAGTGAAGTAATTAGCCATGCTAATCACAATGTGTAGCTCAGCATAAACTTGTCACTAAAGCTTCTTGTGGAAGTGTATAGTTAACTATGCATATTCAAATTTTAATGCAATTAAAATTTTTCATTTACATTTTCCTCTTCCGTGTGCAATTTTTGGGGGAAAAAAGTTAAAGCGCTATTGAATTATGTTTACATTTTCTACATTCCTCCTCTTCTTTTCTCCCCAATTGTATCCGGCCAAATACCCCACTCTTCCAAGCCATCCGGGTCGCAGCTCCACCCCATCTGCCAATCTGGGGAGGGCTGCAGACTACCACATGCTTCCTCCAATATATGTGGAGTCGTGGGCCTGACAGTGAGGAGTTTCACCAAAGGGACATAGCGCGTGGGAGGATCACACTATTCCCCCCAGTTCTCCCTCCCCCCTGAACAGGTGTCCCGACCGACCAGAGGAGGCACTAGTGCAGCAACCAGGACACATACCAACATCTGGCTTTCCACCCGCAGACACGGCCAGTTGTATCTGGAGGGACACCCAACCAAGCTGGAGGTAACGGGGATTCAAACTGGCAATCCCCGTGTTGACAGGCAACAGAATAGACCGCCACGCCACCCGGACGCGCCACATTTTCGATATTTTTGGCACATAATTTAATAAATAATAGATTTGTTTTTGCATTTTTATTTCAAGACATGCCACACTTTATGGTTCACAAAATTCAAATGTAATTCCCTACATTGATACTATCCTATTTTACCTGTCTTGTGCTTCCTGGTTAACAAAATTCAACAAAATGAATTAACACAAGACAGCTACCACTAGGCCCGAAGTGATTCTTTATAATTAGGCTTGTAACTCACTTATAATTACGTGTCTTGCCTTTGCAACTTATAGGCTATGCATGTCATTTGCTGTGCCTGTGTGTCATTCCCACAAGCGTCACTTTTAAACATCAAATGGTGACAAATTTGAAATGAGCATTAATGCGTTTCAACAACACTCCTGAGTCTCACTATATAATAGATAAAATAAAACCACGAGGTCCAGAAATGGTTTTTACTTTTGCCCATCTTGATAGGAGGGGTATCAAACTGAACACAGATACAGTATGGTGACTGTTGGCAAAAGCTACGTCACCATTTCTTGGATTACTCCACACGAACATCTAAGAATGTATTTTAACCAAGTTTACCATTACATGACAACAGAAGAGTACAACGTAAAGTTTTCGTAGTCAAGGTGCAACCAAAAAAAAAAAAAAAGAAGAAGAAGCACTACTAAATGGAGATGAGGTTATAACTGGCCACAGTTACTTTAACATGTCCTTGTTGGGGCATCCAGGTAGCGTAGTGGTCTATTCCATTGCCTGCCAACACAGGGATTGCCGGTTCGAATCCCCGTGTTACCGCCGGCTTGGTCGGGCGTCCCTACAGACACAATTGACCGTGTCTGCGGGTGGGAAGCCGGACGTGGGTATGTGTCCTGGTCGCTGCGCTAGCACCTCCTCTCGTTGGTCGGGGCGCATGTTCAGGGGGGAGGGGGAACTGGGGGGAATAGCATGATCCTTCCATGCGCTAAGTCCCCCTGGCGAAACTCCTCACTGTCAGGTGAAAAGAAGCGGATGGTGACTCCACATGTATCGGAGGAGACATGTGATAGTCTGCAGCCCTCCTCGGATCAGCAGAGGGGGTGGAGCAGTGACCGGCATGGCTCAGAAGACTGGGATGATTGGCCAAGTACAACTGGGGAGAAAAAGGGGGCAAAAAAGCTACAACAAAAAAAAATCTCCTTCTTAAGCATTTGTTTATTGTGGAAATTGCAGAGAGTAGAGATGGACAATTTGTCTCATTGACTACACGAACGTGTGTATCATTTATTCTTCCATACAAAATCACCATCATCAACAACATGGTGCTGCGCCAACCCACCTAGTCCCCACTCCCTTTCTTAAAGGGCCCGTGTCTACCAATTACGGTGAATTGTGCCCATGTAGTCCGCTACATACATCCCTCCAGAATTCACCATAATAAAAAAAGTCAACAAAAAGTCAACGTGGAGGGGGGCGGACGGCCCGGCCACAACGGCTTCGCCGAAAAAGTGCAGAGGCCGGATTGCCTACTGGAGGGGCCTTGAGGACCCTGCAACAGCGATGGGGTAGGGTGGGTGGTAGACAAACATTAGGGGCCTTGTTGGGGAGTGGGGGCAGGGTAGGAGGGTGCCCCCATCACGTTGACTTTTTTATTATGGTGAATTCTAGGGGGAAGTATGTAGTCGACTATATGAGCACAATTCACCATAATTGGTAGACACAAGCCTTTAAGAACTGTTTCTGGGTTGTGAGGGCGGAGTGAGGACTAGGTGGGTTGGAGCGGCGCCATGTTGTTGATGATGATGATTTTGTACAGAAGAATTTCCACATTGACTGCATGAACACGTGTATCATTTATTCTTCTGTACAAAATCACCATCATCAACAACATGGCGCCACTCCAACCCGCCTAGTCCTCGCTCCGCCCTCACAACCCGGAAACCCTTTATTAAAGGGCTTGTCCACCAATTATGGTGAATAGTGCCAATATAGTCTGCTACAGTATCTTTAAATAAACAGCTTGCAGTCTAAAATTCAACCAAAAACTCCAGTTGAGATTTTGAGTCAGAAATATGGCATATTTACAATAATCAGGGTCGTCAAGTTTGGCCCCATCTAGGTCTACAAACAACAGTCTCTTTTTTTAGATACTATATTGCCTTTGTTTGGCGTCCATGATATTAGCATCTTGAAATGTTCAACCCTGTCAAGGCACGCAGAACCCAAATCTCTCCAAAAACAGCAGCAGTCCATTTCCATTGCTCATTTCTCCTGAGCTGTCACCGTTTTCTTAATATAGCGCTGGGTTCCTCTCCACGGAGATGTGTCTGACAGGTGAGGAAGGCATATTCTCTCCTCTTCAATCAAATGACACTCACTGACGACTTTCTTTTATACCTCACAGGGGTTGCTCTGTACTGAATATGCATTTTTTCCCATAAATGCAGCATATAAATACATATTCTGCTCTAAAGGAACAAAAAGTAAGACAACTTAAGAATAACGCCGCTAACACGAGCTGAACATGGTGAGGCGCATCTAAGTGGACCCAGAAACCGCCTACATTATTTATTCCACAGTTGTATTCAAAACCCAGGAAGACTCCAGAAAGACAAGAATGAGGAATTTTTTCAAGTTTCAAGTTTCCCACTCAAGAACAAACGGCAATCTCCATGCTACATTCTCCTCCAGCGCGCGAGACCTCAAAAACGCAATCAACCCACACGCTGCTCCATTTATGACAAATCATCACCATGCATGTTGAATTCTCCCATCCTTAGAGGCCCTGAAAGGCTGGCGGCTATGTGATCTATCAGCAAAAAACAAAAAAACAAAACCTCTTTATCTCTTACCGAGCCACGATTCCATAGATTCGCCGACGCACATTTGCTCATTTGTGTTTCCTTGCCTGTTTTTTATCCATTTCCTCTCTTGGACACAACACTGCTGCATGAATGCATTACAAGACATAGCACATCACACAAAAGCCAGTGTTGACACGTTACACATGTGACAGTGACATCCATGTACTGCCTCCTCAGGTAACATACTTTAGGTATGTGGATTTGAAACGCTCCATCTTGCAGATGCTTCCTGCTTAACATGAAGGTCTGAGACTCAACGGTGTCTGCAGGATTCATGCTCCTGTATCTCCGTCACCTATGCTGCTTGGTGAAAGGGAGCAGCAAGGCTTTACCGGCAAGACCGTCATGGTTGTGATCATTTTCCCATGGACTTTGGTGTGAGGAAGTGGGATTTTGCCTTCACTGAAATTTGACGAGGAATGACCAGGTAGGATGCTAAAGCAGGCTACATTACATGTAACAAAACAAAATAAAGATAGTATATAAAAATATAAATGTAAAAAAAAAGTGCAAGTAAGATTGAGAGCAGGCAATGAAAAATATAAATTTATAAAATACAGTGTTTCATTCACTCGCTAAGTCTGTTTTTTTTTAATATATATACAATTCAAGGTTGTGGGGGTCCAGAGCCTATCCCAGCATGTGGGAGGCAGGGAGACCCTTTGGACAGGTTGCAAGTCCAAAGTGGACCCTCCACACACACACACACACACACACACACACACACACACACACAAAACCTACTGGCAATTTAGTGACTCTAATTCACCTAAAATGTATGTTGTTGGACTGTGGGAGGGAACAGGGGGACCCAGAGGATGCCTGTCAAACACAGAGAGAACAACTGAACTCCACACAGACAGACTGGAAGCGAACCCAGTATCTCATGCTATGAGATGATAGTGCTAACCACTAAGCCACTTCAATGCCCCAGAATAGAATAGAATAGAAAAGAATTGAGGTTGTTGATTTATTTTATTTATTTAAAAATCTAAGCCGCTGTGCAATATGGCAAATGTGAGCATAAATAATTAGCATGAAGGTAGAGATCCATTGTGGGAGGAGGATGACTGGAGATCAAAGCCTCAGCATGCATGCACTGCTTGGATCCTACATCTTATGCAAATCACCATGCAGGAAAATAACTTGTACATTCTGCAGAAGATACTCACAGAGAGAATCAAGGAACGCACAGGCGGGGACCCAAGTTATATGATGCAACTCTTAAGCCAACACAGCTTGGCTTTTTGGAGACAAAAATTCAAAATTCTCCACTGAAAAAGACATCTTTCATGTCAATAAAACAAACTCAACAATGAATAAAAGTGTGACCTATTTCAACAGCCAGGTGGCTGGCAGTTTTTTTTCTTTTTTTTTGGCTTTGATCAAAAAGACTTGACACCTCTAGGAAGGGTTTTGAGGCCCACTTAGGCACTCGAGGGAGGTGATGCAATGATAATGACTTACTGAAGCCGTAACACGCGTGCTATCGGATGCTGAAGAACACTCCATGACACGACTGTCCCCGGAGGCATGCTCTGCCATTCGTTCATCGTTGTAAAGTATTGCGTTACATTAGCAGGGATGAACAGTATGGATTTGAAAGTGGCTTTTGGTGCATTGTCTACTGTGGCTGCACTGTCATAAAGGGATGTGATGACATTTTGAGAACTTGATATCAAAATTCCCCTGCTAGTATTCTTTGGTTATTTTATAAACTCTTCATCATTGCAGAAATAAACAGAGAATAACCCCTGTTTGTGTGACTGTTTGTTTGTAGAGAACAAAAAGAATCTATCCAGCTTCTACAAAAGAGGGTGAGGCCATTGTGTGGGATTATGTTTAGTTAAATTGAACTGAGGCTGGTTTCTTTTCGAAGGAATATCATTCAGAAAATTTTTAATAAATGACCTTATATGACAGCAAAATATTCATCCTCTTTTCACTGCACATAGTGTGGGGTCTTCTAATGGGGGAGGACATTTTGAAGAAATGTAATAGACATGCTGCTAGCGAATAACAAGGAAATCAAAGCAGGTTACACTGGGTACAGTGCCAATCTGTTGAAGCTATTTCAAATGAGTCCAGTGGAGCTTGATTTCCATCTTTCTCTCCCCAAATCTTTTTTTTTTAGCTTTCAGCTGTAAAAGAACCTTGCACACCCACAATCTCTCATTAATTTTTACTACTTTTCAACATACAGGGATGAGAGTGCATGCTGCAAAAGCGATACCACAGAGAAGTTGAATGTCTACCGAGACACCAGTTTTCAAACTGAGGTCTGAGGGAAATACCCCCAAGGGTGCTTGAGGGGATTTAAGGGGACATCAGCAAAATGGGTTTGCGGATTTGTTCAGTAATTCATTCTCCAGCCCCACTTAGTCCAAGTCAGGGCTGTGAGGATGCTGAATCCTGTCCCAGCATGTACTGGGCAGAAGGCAGGTAGGCACCCTAGACAGCTCATCATGAGTCCACCACTTGATCCACACACATATTCAATAAAGAATGAGTCCAACACCCTCCAAACTATCTTGAGCAGAGCATTTACAGCTCTCCTTTAGTCCAGATCATGTCCTTAAAAATGACAAGTGGTTGCGTTAAGATGCATCCCTGCTTGCCTGAGATTAAAAACTGACCAGACTTCTCTCCTGTGTCTCGACTGTTCTGTCCCCTCTTCACCTTTCCGTCTGTCTGAGTGTGTGTGTGTGTGGGGGGGGGGGGGGGTCTAAGTTGAGCAAGACATTTACATCCCATCTGCCCCAGTGGATCTGCTAACCGCCGAGCAGCAGAAGACCATAGCAGTACAGGCCAGCTCCCAGGTGTAACTGTATGCACTATATGAATGTCAAGCAGGATGAGGCTGAAAAAGCACATATGTGCTCAGAACAAACACTTCCATGAATAAATAAAGAGTAGGAGGAGGCGTCTGGGTTTTGCCAGAGGTAGATAGCACTACTAAACCACCACGAGAACATTCAGTCTCTGTTTAAGGAGCCTTTCCTTGGGCCCTCTGTAGGGGAATATCTCCCATTGGCCTCTCCACCAGTGACTGACCTTTGGCTTGACTGGTGAGCCAGTGTGAATTCACACAGATGCTGCTGATTAAACATAGTCCTCTACAGTTCCCCTTTTACCACTGATAACTTGTCTTCAAGAAAGTGATAACTCTCAAATGATACCTTCAGTAATAAGCTGGGATTCACTACTGTACATCCACGTCTATCACAGAACTTGAGCAAATCTATGTTGTACTTGTATGTCCACAATGGGTGGACTGAATATTCACAGTAGTTATGCAGGAAAGATGGAGGATAAAAGCATGGTGACCACTCCGCCATTGACAGTACTTATATGATTCTAGTAGTACTGCAAACGTTACCAGATGGAAATTAAGAGGAACTTATATGTGGTTCTGATGTGGTTGGGAGGGACCTCGACAGTGCCAATCATTAGTGCTCCTGCAGATGCTGTATCTTTAATTGTTGTATCAAATGCAAGCTTTGTGTTTTCTTTACATAAAGACAAAGTAAGATTATTAGCACTGGAACAATTTGTTTCATTTTCTCGTACGAACCTCTTCCCACTGACAAGAATCATGCTCTTTTGTACATTTCACTCCATCTTCTTATGCTCTTTTATCCAGTCCATTAGCTGAATACCTTGGGTGAGTTTTGGCTTATTGTATTCAGTATGCAGACTGGAACTTCTTCCCTGGAGACAAACAACAGACATGTATAAATAATTGATATTTTTTCCCCAAAACAATTATCGCACTCAGCGCATATTTTATTGTCTGTTTAGCAAACTATTTGAGAATTAATGAAATATTCATTACAAACGGGAAGTATTTTGCTCATCACATAAAGTACTGAAAGCACTTTAAATTGAGAATCAATTCTATTGCCATGCACAGTGACTGTGTCTTACTTGACTTTGATGTAAACACATGCTGACAACTCAGTCTCATGGTGCATACTGACAAACGGCACAAGGACAACAGGACCTAGTAGAGACAGTGCCAACGTGAAGTAAAAGTAAGACATGCTATTCCTTTCTTTCTATCTATCTCTATCCATCTATCTGTCTGTCTGTCTTTCTAATAATGGACAGTAGACAGAACATAACACCCTACACACAAACTACACACACAGCTGTTCGTATAAACAGTCACGACAGTGAGATGATACATAAAGACAACAAAGACAGTGGAATACGGGGCATCCAGGTGGCGTGGCGGTCTATTCCATTTCTGCCAGCACAGGGATCGCCGGTTTGAATCCCTGTGTTGCCTCCGGCTTGGTCGGGCTTCCCTACAGACACAATTGGCCATGTCTGCAGGTGGGAATGTGGGTATGTGCCCTGGTCACCGTACTAGCGCCTCCTCTGGTTGGTTGGGGCACCTGTTCAGGTGGGAAGGAGAACTGGGGGGAATAGCGTGACCCTCCCACGCACTATGTACCCCTGGCAAAACTCCTCACTGTCAGGTGAAAAGGTGCGGCTGGCGACTCCACATGTATCGGAGGAAGCATGTGGTAGTCTGCAGCCCTCCTCAGATCTGCAGAGAGGGTGGAGCAGTGACCGGGACGACTCGGAAGAGTGGTGTAATTGGCCGGATACAACTGAGGAGAAAAAGGGGGGGGAAATCCATAAAAACAACAAAAACAAAACAGGGGATTGTACATATCCTTCACCATTAAACATTCAATAATCCATAGCTTTGTGTGCCTCAGGCGATGGTTTCTCTCGCTGCTCTGTTGTATTCAGAAAGACTCCCTTGTGTGTGAATGTTGACAGAATTTTATACTAAATAGGATCCCCCCCCCCCAAGGGAGAAGAAAATTGAAAATAAGATAACATCCTACCAAACCTCTCCTGAATGTAACCGAGTTCTTATCACCAGTCTAAGATTTAGGAAATGTCTTATACTTGAATTATGTGCCTGTGAAATAACATATTAATTGTCTCACATAAATGAAAACATCTCCAAATGGTCTTGATTTAGTGTTGCTCGGCACGGTTTATTGGTTGAAAATGGTTCATGAGAAGAGAACAAAATCTGAAAATAAACTGAAAATAAACAGATGAGACATTGCAATACTGCAAATATCTCTTACTTCTAAGTGAAGAGGTAATAGGACCAGAACTTCCTGCTGGGCATTCTGGATTTATCATGGACGTGACTCATCGAAAAAATCTCTCATAGGACGTGACCGCTCAAATATATTGATCCATTTGTTATCTGCTGCTCACTGTTTGTTAGCTTCAATTACAGACGGAATATGAGACAATAAACCCCTGTGCAAGGATGCTGTAAAAGAAAAGTTAATAACAGCGACTTTACACAGAGGCTCTGGCTTTATATGCCCCATAGATGATCCTTTGGGCCCCTGGGCCTGCTCCTGGTAGGGCCATTTTAAACAACGCAATGGACATGAATATCTTCAAGGTACAAAGTACAGTCACAGCTTTTGGAAGATGCATACTCCAGCGACCGATAGTACAGTGTCACACAGTTTAATGAAAAAGTTATATTAAATAGAATTAGATGCAGGGGGGAAACAGACAAGCGTTTGAGACACTACAGTCCTGTAACTAAGACGTACCAGAGTGCTAGGTCTGAAGGTTACAGGGTAGAGGGCACGTAATTGCACTTTTACAGGTCAATACAAAAGAACTTGCGGCCATTAATCTTTCTCCAGACTCAAGAACATTTTAATTGTATGTCTGTGTTTCCATACCACTGTGACAAAGGAAGCCGCCACACTTTAGACGCTGCAGCTGCAGTAAACTCCTGCAGCGAACCACCCCTAGAGAGTCACATAAGGTAAGTGCAGTAATACATTACTCAACCAAGAAGTCAATTTGAAAAGTCAGGAGTGTGAATCTATCCGCACACCAGACATAATTTGTCAAATCTCTGAATCTCAGGGAGAACTGTATTGCAAATACAGCAAAAGGAATAAACAAGGGTTGTGATGATAAGTATTTTTCTAGGATGGAAAACCCTTAAAGGAGACATGAAGTGGCTTAGCGCACCAAAAACTTTCCAACTGCCGTAAATAAATTCCCACAAACATGCCTAGAATGCATATTGAAAGATAAATTTAGATACTAACATAGTTACCACATGCTTGGCAGTACGTCTTTATGCATGCTCAATAATCCAGGTAAGAAAATCACAGAAAGTTGAATCAGTCTGTCTGGACACAACGTTTGTTCACAGAAACGTTTCATCACTTATCTAAGTGACCTCTTCAGTCTCAACTGACTGCAGGTATCCCCACACTTATACACAATACAGTGGCACAACGACCGAAGCCAACAATTGGCTTCATATGCAAATTACTGTGACCATTAACTAGAGTTACAATGGTCCTGTGTACAATTCACAGAGGATTGGGGAATGGTTGCAATCACAGCATTGTAAGATGGTGACAGATATACTCTTACCCCCACATCCCACCCCCACCCCCAGTTCAGGGATGGTCGTTCCCTCTTCACATAGATGGCCTCTTTCACACCCCGTTCAAACCAGCGTTCCTCCCTATCAAGGATGTGCACATCCTCATCCTTGAAAGAGTGGTCACTGGCCTGTAGATGGGTGTAGACTGTGGAGTCCTGGCCTGATGTGTTAGCTCTCCTGTGTTGTGCCATCCTCTTGGCCAGCATTTGTTTGGTTTCCTTGATGCACAAGTCATGGCAATCCTCCAGGTACTTAACAGCGTACACTATATTGCTCTGTTTGTGCCAGGGGACTCGATCCTTGGGGTGGACCAACTTCTGGCACAGTGTGTTTTGGGGTTTGAAAGCAACTGAGACGCAGTGTTTGGGAAATACATGTCTCAACTGTTTCGACTCTTCTGACATACAGAACCACCACTGGTTTACGCTTAGGCAGCTGTTGTCCTTCTCCTCTCTTTGGTCAGCTGGTGCACTGTTTGGGTGTCTTCCTGGCTTTGACAAACGCCCAGTTAGGATAACCACACTTAAACAGGGCCTGTTTAATGTGGGATTTCTCCCCTTCCCCAGCCACTGTGTTGGAGAGGATGTTGTCAGCTCGGTAGTAGTGTCCTGATGACTCCTAGTTTGTGCTCCAGTGGATGATGAAAGTCAAACCTTAAGTACTGATCAATATGTGTTGGTTTATCATTAACATCAACAATCAAATGTCCCCCATCACCAATTGCAATTTCATAGTCTACGAAGGCTAGCCCGTCATTTTTCACATCCTCCCTGGTGAACTTGATATGGTTGTCCACAGAGTTAACGTGGTCGGTGAAATGTGGTACATCCTGACATTTAATTTAATTAATGCAAAGGCACCGCCGTCCAACATCAGTAGAGATGAGAGGAAATCTCTCATGGCTCTCAGTAAGGACAATAATATCATCAGCCTTCCGGCAGACAAAGGCAGATGCACTGTTTTATTAAAGCAGACAGACTATCATGAGAAAGTTATGGCGTTACTTAGCGACATGAATACTTATGAGCCCCTGAAATGAGATCCAGGCAGTGGTTACAAGAAAAAGGTGATAGACTGTCTGAAGCGTTTAGAACAGGGCAATGCTATTGACAAAATTTTGTACCATAGATTATACCAACGGGAAGCTACACCTACTCTGATACATAAACAGGATGTGCCATTACCGCCTTTTGTTTTTGCATGATTAACTCAGTGACCTATAACATCTCCAAGTTGCTTAGAGATGTCTCAGTTGCTTTTAAACCCCAAAACATGTTGCGCCAGAAATTGGTCCACCCCAAGGATCAGATCCACCAGCACACACAGAACAATATAGTGTACGCTGTTAAGTGCAAGGATTGCCATGACTAGTACATCGGCGAAACCAAACAGACACTGGCCAAGGGGATGGCACAACACAGAAGAGTTAACACATCAGGCCAGGACTCCACAGTCTACACCCATCTACAGGCCAGTGGCCACTCTTTCAAGGATGATGATGTGCACATCCTTGATAGGGAGGAACGCTGGTTTGAATGGGGAGTCAAAGAGGCCATCTATGTGAAGAGGGAACGACCATCCCTGAACTGAGGGGGGGCTAAGAGTACATCTTTCGCCATCTTACAATGCTGTGATTGCAACCATTCCCAAAACCTCTATGAATAGTACACATGGCCATTTTAACTCTAGTTAATGGTCATGGCAATTTGCATATGAAACAGATCAGGTGCCGCAGCATGGTGGCCTAGTGGTTAGCACTGTTTCCTCGGAGCAAGAAGGTCTTGGGCTCAAACCCAAGGCCGCCCCATGTCCTTTCTATGTGGAGTTTGCATGTTCTCCCCATGTCTGTGTGGGTTTACTCTGGGTGCTCCAGTTTCCTCCCACCATCAAAAGACATGCATGTTAGGGTTAACACTCCTGTCTGTGCCCCTGACCAAGGCAATGGAAAGAAGAACTGGAGTTGGTTCCTGGGTGCCGCAGCTGCCCATTTGTCCTATACAATAGGATGGGTTACAAGCAGAGATCAAATTCATAGAAAGAATACAATTAGTTGTAAGAATACAATGTCAAATAAATTGTCTTCATTTCTTTTTCTTCTTCTTATGCCACTGTAATGTTTATAAGGGTGGGGATACCTGCAGTCAGTTGAGACTGAAGAGGTCACTTAGACGAGTGATGAAACGTTTCTCTCTCAATAAATGTTATGTCCAGATGAACTGATTCAACCTTCTGTGAAGGTTGGCAGTAGTTGTGCTTTTGACTGAAGCTGTAATTTGTTGGCTGCAAAAGCAGCAAAGAGCTTGTTGGTAGCACTTTTCAAGGTGTTGAGATGACAGACATCTTCTTGCTCTAAAGCAAAAGGTGACGGCTCAGTTGTGTTTTGACATCATTCCTCAATGCCAAACTGGATTGTCTTATACTTATGCAGTTGTAAAAAGCCCAAATTATGGATACCCTGCTGATTGTGTTAATACAAAAGTTTTGAGACATTTATTTTACTCTAAAAATTATTGTTTTGACTTTTGATGCCAAGCTTGTCAGTATGTGATAAAAAGATTAATTTCTACATGAGCTTTGTGCAATGTAATTATTACATGTAATTGTTTAAAATTTTGAAGAAACCAAGATTTTTACTTTATGGTGAGTTTGTATCTGGTGATTTTTCCAACAAAGGTTTGAAAAGTTCAATCATCATGTGCAAATGAAACCCTCTGACAGCAAGTGTCAATAAACCAAAGGTTTGTCGATTGAGTCATTTCCGATTCCAAATGGAGAATAGCTTTGACTGACGGGAGAGAGAGGAAAGTACATGCACAAATAAATAACACACCCTGGCCTGTAAATCCACCTACCACAGAATATCCGGTGTATTTGTCAGATACGTGACTCGCCTCGAAGAAATTATTTACCATGCAGCATTGCACCAAAGAGCTCCCTCCATCCATTTCCCAGTCCAGTCGGGCGGTGGGTATTTGAGGGTTTATGCTGGCCAGTCTGAGGCTCATGGTTCCAAAAGGGTGTGCAGGTCAATTTATTTTTCATTGCAAGGCAGTTGCTACGCAACTATTCCAGCAGAAGGGATGACCCAAAGGCCCAGAGTAAACAGACTTTATTCTGCTTTAGCGCTGATAAATCTGTAACAACGTGTGAAAGCCAAATGCGGCTGAGGGCTTCATTCAGCACACGGGGAGCTTTCAAATGGGATGTCCTCCCTGTTTATCTGTAGCAGGATCCAAACGTCTCCCAACGTGATAAGACCATCAAGTGTGGGGTGAAATTCATACAAATTCACGTTTATTCCAGCCTTCCTGTCTCCTGTCTGTCTGTAGTAAGGGCAAGGGGATTGGCAGGAGATATGCCTCTGTCGTTCAAATAAATCAAAGTGGGCCTTTGAATGGTTTGATTTTAACATATATAGTCGCTTGAATTCAAACATAATATTAACGCTCTTTAAGACCTTAATGTTAGTTTTTAAGCACACACCCCCCACCACCATTACTCTTTAAGGAACAAATTTCATGATTAAACCATCCCTTTTTGCTGCCTGTTGATCCAGGAGGCACCTCAATTTTCGATCATTCAAGACCAGATTTATGTGCGAGTATAAGAAAAAAAAATCTATAGATTAGGGCTTTAAATTGTCACACGGGTTATCAGCATAACAAAGATCAATACTACTTCAACTTGTGTGCAAAGTCAATGATGCAAAGCATGGAAATAAGCGAGTGAGATGGTAAAATATCCGATAGTGGAGGAGGAGGAGGCCCTGAATGCCTGCAGGTGCAATTGAATGACATGCCATCAACAACCCTTCCTATGCTGCCAAGAAACCAAATTCACTAATAACAATCTATTTCCTACCCTCCCATGGCATTCAAGCCCTCCAATAGCACCATTTCCCGTGTGTATCTCAGGACTGTTCATAAAGCGATAAGATGCACTCCTTCAAAGATTGAATGAATCTACATGGACTGAAGCACCACAGGAAACAAGGCAGAGATGAGGACGGTGCTCACTGTGGAGAAGAGGCATAGGACAAGGGGTGGAAAAACACTGCACGTAGAGGATTGCAACTAGGAGCATGTAACACTCGGAGAAAGATTTGATTCATTGGAGCTGCACACGGTCTGTGTAGAAGTCAATTGTGTATAGCCTTTGTCCTCTCTGAATTCAATATGGCCTCATTCTACCTAGCAACACATTGTTTAGACCAGTCTACCGGAAAGAAATCTATCTGATGACTTGAGCTGTGAATACTATTGACCCATCTTACTTCATTTACTTCCTTTCAAAGTGACCCGAGTAATTCTGTATCTGTGTATATCTTTATCCACCTTTATCGTGAAAGAGCTTGTTTGCCACTTTTTGACTAGGTGGAATGTAAAGATCCTGTCTTATGGCTAAAAAGGAGAGATTGTGATAAAACCAACATCCTGCTTTCTTTCTTTTTTCTGATTTTCCCCCTTTTTTCTCCGCAACTGTACTTGGCCTATTACCCCACTCTTCCAAGCTGTCCCAGTCGCTGCTCCACCCCCTCTGCTGATCCAAGGAAGGCTGCAGAATATCATATGCCTCCTCCGATACAAGTGGAGTCACCAGCCGCTTCTTTTCACCTGATAGTGAGGAGTTTCGCCAGGGGGGCGTAGCACGTGAGAGGATCATGCTATTCCCCCCAGTTCCCCCTCCCCCCCGAACAGGTGCCCCAAGCGAGCATAAGAGACACTAGTACAGTGACCAGGACACATACCCACATCCGGCTTCCCACCCGCAGACACAGCCAATTGTGTCTGCAGCAACGCCCGACCAAGCCGGAGGTAAGACGGGGATTCGAACTGGCGATCCTCGTGTTGGTAGGCAACAGAATAGACCGCCACGCCACCTGGACGCCCCAATCCTGCTTTCTAATGTTTGAAAAGAATGTGAATTTCTAACATCTATTTTCTACAAATGTTGTCTTTATTGTTCAAGCAAATTTAATCTTGGGGTCTACGATGTTGAGGTTTAACAGGAATTTCACTGACAGTTCACTCATCACAATTTAAGCTCAGTGGCTAAAGGGCTAATCTTTTATACATGGCGCTGCAGAGTGAAAACAGCAATGTTATCTCGTGTGTTATGCTGTCAGCACCTCTACGATTTTGTACAGGGGGATATGGGAGCTTTGAATTAATCTTTTGTTGAGCAATTATGCTCCTCTTCTCTTTTTCAGCACCCTGCAAAGATGTATTTTGTTATTTTTAGTCTTTATTAGACAGGGTAGGAGAGCGAGATAAGAAACACAGGGGGAAGAGAGCAGGGAAAGACATGCATTAAAGGTTCTGAGCCAGATTTGAACCCGGCACACTGTGATCAGGCCTGAGCCTACACAGATACACGCTTAGCTGGTTTAGCCACCGGGATGCCCCCCCCCCCCCCGCACCCATTTTCACATGCTGACAGCTTGGAGCTGGGCGATCCAACCACCGCCTTCTCATGTTGCAAGCGGCGGGTTAAATGTTGGTTATTTCTTGTCTCCATCAATCCCATCATTTCCCAGCTAATGCTACGATTTGTACCAGTGAACATTTTGGTCTCAATCCCCCTCCCCCCTCCCCCGAGCTTTCCAGCTGTGGAAAATGCCTCGTTGCACACAGCTGTGATACTATATCTAATTGTTAGCATCCAAGGATGCCCTAGATGTTGAAGGCCAATTCACTGAAAGAGACAATTAAGCAACAGCGTGCAGCATGTATAGAAACCAAAGCATGCTGGTGGACACCTAAATCCAAAGCCATGAATACAGATCTTTACGAGCACATAAAATTTTCTGGTGTTAATGATTGCTGTGTGAATCAAACACATAAACTTATTCAATGCATCAGTGGGGATGGGGATTATTCCCCAGAATTCAATAGGATTCCTGAGTCAAAAGCTAGGGCAAGATTACTGCCGTATAAGGAGAAATAAAGGATTTTTTTTCTTCTCTTCCACTCCGGCCCAGAGTGTTTGCTCCCTTCGCCTTGTGAACTACGGCAAAGAAAATTGCCTCAGTCGCTTTTCTCGGAAACCATTTGATCAAAATCTTGAATCGATGTGCCAACAGCTGCAAAGCCCAGGGCAAGGGAGAGAAGCGGGCCAGAGAAAGGAACCGGCCAGAGTAATCCCCTCACTTTTAGGAGTTATTTAGTTCAGCACGTTTAACCTTTTTCTTTTGAAATACATCACTCAATCGATTTGAAGGGCCAGTCCATCGCGCCTGCCCGTTCTTGTGGTGACACATTCATGCTAGTGTTATGAAATGGAGGATACTGGACCTGTTCAACCAGCATGATCTTTACTTATCCAGGGAAGATCAACACACAGGCTTTTATCAGCTGTACCATATGAATCTTTAACGATCCCCATGGGGAAATTTGATTGTCACAGCCATGCAGGCTGCAATCTATTAGATGCCATGAGGCTTTTGATAAGGATGGTATAGACTAACAAAGGTGGTAGCACAAGTGGTCATATAAAACAAATGTGTTGATCACGTACAGGTAAGCTACAACCTCTTCACGTACAAGGTTATTGTGGAAGTAGTGATGTGTATCTGCACTGTTGTCACTCACATGCAGCAAGGAGTCAGTGCACATGCACACGTTAGTTTATATAAATACACATCAGTGGAGGACATGCAGGCAGTGCAGCTGCTGCACCAGGGCCCGTGGTCAGAGAGAATCCATGTCCTCATCGTGGAGAGCGGGTCCTTCAGAATTTACTCTGTTCTTGCACAGGGCAGGCTCTTATGTTTTGAGAGGCTTGCAAATATCAGCGAAAACAGAAAAGCTCACAATTTTTACAATACCAATTACTAGCCTGTTTTATTTATCCTCCAATAAGCAAACTCATCTCCATCATGGTTATTATCTTTTTTCTTTGAACAATATCCTTTGATCATATAAAACAGCCTATGGGTCAATTCTACAGAAAATGTAAGAACTATCCATCCATCCATTATCCAAACCACGTATCCTGCTCTCAGGGTCGTGGGATGCTGGAGCTTATCCCAGCAGTCATTGGGCAGCAGGTGGGGAGACACCCTGGACAGGCTGCCAGGCCATCACAGGGCCCACACACACACACATTCTCACCTAGGGACAATTTAGTACGGCCAATTCACCTGACCTACATGTCTCTGGACTGTGGGAGGAAACCGGAGCCCCTGGAGGAAACCCACGCAGACACGGGGAGAACATGCAAACTCCACACACAGGACGACCCGGGATGACCCCAAGGATGGACTACCCCGGGGCTTGACCCCCGGACCTTCTTGCTGTGAGGTGACCATGCTAACCACTGTGCCACTCTGCTGCCACCGTAAAAACTATCAATTTAAATAATTATGGTAATTTCTTTTGTTTGGCATACGTGTTATCTTCTGATATGCAAAGAAATTCAGGGTACTCAGTCTCTCAACTTGCAAAGATGCTTATTGTGGATCATCATTGGGTAACATCTACCTTCAGTGAGGTGTGCACTGTCCTGCGGTTGTCTATGGCATTACCTTTCAGTCACAACAGAAGATCAAAACTAATAAAGAATTACCTGAGGAGCAACGCAGAGCTGGCTATTCGGTCTATTGAGACTCCCAGAGCCCGGGATTTTGATATAAAGGACACTGGAAGAATTTGCACTACACAGGTTTGTCGAATGCCATTCAAATAGCTGAAATTAAGGGCTTTTCTGAGGGGTTTTTAATGGGCAGCCATGGCACAATGTCATAATTTCTGAGATGGAACACCACCAAGTGCCTTTGTCATTGTGTCTTTGATATGATGTGGGCAAAACCGCTGCACAAAACAATATGAGTCTTTTTTGTTTTCGGTTTGATGTGTTGCGCTGTGCTATTCTTCTGTTACTATAGGCCTAGGCTATAGTTATGTTGCCTAAACCTATCAACTATAGTCAGTTGCTTTGTTGACTTATTTGATTTGTGACAGTCTATGTTTCCGGGCAATATGTGTGACCGAACACTATCCGGCATTCAAATGCAGCCTTTCCTTGACCTACCTTGTTTCCCACTAATCTAATGGGTCTATAAAAATCCAATGTACTGGGCATCCAGGTAGTGTAGCAGTCTATTCCATTGCCTACCAAGATGGGGATCGCCGGTTCAAATCCCCGTGTTACCTCTGGCTTGGTCGGACAGCCCTACAGACACAATTGGCCGTGTCTGTGGGTGGGAAGCCGGATGTGGTGGTGTGTCCTGGTCGCTGCATTAGCACCTCCTCTGGTCGGTCACGGTGCCTGTTCAGGGGGAAGGGGGAACTGGGGGGAATAGCGTGATCCTCCCATGCGCTCCGTCCCCCTGGCGAAACTCCTCACTGTCAGGTGAAAAGACGCCGCTGGTGACTCCACATGTATCAGAGGAGGCATGTGGTAGTCTGCAGCCCTCCCGGGTCGGCAGAGGGGCTGGAGCAACAAACGGGACAGCTCGGAAGAGTGGGGTAATTGGCCGGGTACAATTGGGGGGAAAAAGGGGGGAAAAAATCCAATGCGTTGTGTATGCAACCGTCTGGGAGCAGTGAGCGAGGGTCCATGAAAAAAATGCACTGGAGTCCATCATAATTAGCTGTCGTGAGTGATGCACATATCTGTGAGTGTGTGTATGTGTGTGTGTTTGTGTCTACACTTGTAAGGACGGACCTAATGTCCTTATAAGGATTGTAAAAGTCTGAACCGCCATAAAGGTTATATCTGGGCAAGGGTTAGATTGAGGACTAGTATTACAGTCGGGGATATGTTTAGCCTCAGGTCTAGTATTAAAGTTGGGAATTAGACTCAGCATTTCAAGTTTAGGGGTTAAGTTTTGGTTAAATTTGAGTTTTGGGGGGGTCATCTTAGGGTTAAGGTTAATTTTCAGGTTAGGAAAAAAGGGTTTTGAAAATTCTTGGCGTCATGAGTATGTATATAGTATGTGCCCTGTGATGGCCTGGCGGCCTGTCCAGGGTGTCTCCCCACCTGCCGCCCAGTGACTGCTGGGATAGGCTCCAGCATCCCTGAGACCCTGAGAGCAGGATAAGCGGTTTTGGATAGTGTGTGTGTGTGTGTGTGTGTGTGTGTGTGTGTGTGTGTGTGTGTGTGTGTGTGTGTGTGTGTGTGTGTGTGTGTATATATATATATATATATGTAACCCCTTCTTCACTGGCGGGCAATGCCAAGCACATTTGAACAAGACAACATCCTAATGCTACCAGTTACTCAAGTGTTACAAGCAAATCCAATGGCGCAACAGGATCCTGAGTTCTCAGCGGTGGAATGTTGAGCTGGCCGAACCTCCTGTGCACTAGTAGGCTAGTGCCACTAATGACAATAATAGTGACAAATGATAATAGAAATATTTAACCAGGATATTTATCAGTGTAGTAGCGCGGTGCCTCCACTGAGAAAATACTACACTTACCTAAGGCTAGTGAATGGTGTATCTTCCCAGAATTTAAACAAACATATGGTTAAGGCAGATCGTGTAACCCTGCTGTGTACTGAAATACCGTACACGCTTATTACCAGCACTCCAAAAGTAAATGAGCTGCCAATACACCCGAAATATAATTAATAATAATAGGATTTATTGGATAATAATGAGAGAGAGAGAGAGAGAGAGAGAGAGAGAGAGAGAGAGAGAGAGAGAGAGAGAGAGAGAGAGGGAGAGAGAGAGAGAAAAAAAACAGAGTACCACACGAGGGTGGTATTGTTGATCAACTAAACATTAATTAAAATTTCACAGGGTGTGACAACCGTTCACAATACACAGAAAGAAAGTATCAAAAGAATACAAAATACCCAGCGCTTTCTGTTGGGGCCCGTTGGTGCACATTAAACCAGTTCTCTAAGCGCAGGGCAAGGCAGACACCCTACGATGCCCTGGCGACGAGACAAAAGTGCGTGGGTGTGTGTATAAGGGCCCTGTCCAGGTTACTCACGACCCAACGCTTCCACGACCGGGAGGCTGTGTGTAGTTCAGAGAATGGTCGGCGTTGTGCTTGCCGTCGGCTCCCCGGCAGGGCCTCCGATGGTCGGCGTTGTGCTTGCCGTCAGCTCTCCGGCAGGGCCTCCGATGATCGGCGTTGTGCTTGCTGTCGGCTCCCCGGCAGGGCCTTCGTCCGCAAGATGGCCACAGGTCGCAACGTTCCGAAAACCCCGGCGAAGACAATGGTCCTCCGGTGGGAAACGATGCAATCCGACCCGAAACAAACCCCACCAGCAAGCACCCAACCGTGGGCCAATCGCAACCCTCGGGTCCTCAAATGCGGCCAGCAGAGAGAGATAAAAAATGTGACCTCTCTCCGTGGAGTCCGGCTCAATCTCCCAGCTCACCTTTTTTTTTTCCAAGGAGATCAACCATTGCAACCCCACGATTTCGCGGGCAGAACACTCCACATCATATCATTGGCCGATAACAAAAATTCAAATAACATATACATCCCATTGGTCCACATGTTTGGAAACCACACCCACACTGGAAATGTTTAAGACACAAAGCATGCTGGTAAATGGAGTAAAGATTTTTTTTTTTTAGATTTTAACGGTCCTTACATATATATATATATATATATATATATATATATATATACTCACTGGCCACTTTATTAGGTACACCTTGCTAGTACCGGGTTGGACCCCCTTTTGCCTTCAGAACTGCCTTAATCCTTCGTGGCGTAGATTCAACAAGGTACTGGAAACATTCCTCAGAGAGTTTGGTCCATATTGACATGATAGCATCACGCAGTTGCTGCAGATTTGTCGGCTGCACATCCATGATGCAAATCTCCCGGCCCACCACATCCCAAAGGTGCTCTATTGGATTGAGATCTGGTGACTGTGGAGGCCATTTGAGTACAGTGAACTCATTGTCATGTTCAAGAAACCAGTCTGAAATGATTCAAGCTTCATGACATGGCGCGTTATCCTGCTGGAAGTAGCCATCAGAAGATGGGAACACTGTGGTCATAAAGGGATGGACATGGTCAGCAACAATACTCAGGTAGGCTGTGACGTTGACATGATGCTCAATTGGTACTAAGGGGCCCAAAGTGTGCCAAGAAAATATCCCCCACACCATTACACCACCACCATCAGCCTGAACCGTTGATACAAGGCAGGATGGATCCATGCTTTCATGTTGTTGACGCCAAATTCTGACCCTACCATCCGAATGTCTCAGCAGAAATCGAAACTCATCAGACCAGGCAACGTTTTTCCAATCTTCTATTGTCCAATTTTGGTGAGTCTGTGCGATTTGTAGCCTCAGTTTCCTGTTCTTAGCTGACAGGAGTGGCACCCGGTGTGGTCTTCTGCTGCTGTAGCCCATCTGCCTCAAGGTTCGACGTGTTGTGCGTTCAGAGATGCTCTTCTGCATACCTCGGTTGTAATGAGTGGTTATTTGAGTTACTGTTGCCTTTCTATCAGCTCGAACCAGTCTGGCCATTCTCCTCTGACCTCTGGCATCAACAAGGCATTTTCGCCCACAGAACTGCCGCTCACTGGATATTTTCTCTTTTTCGGACCATTCTCTGTAAACCCTAGAGATGGTTGTCCGTGAAAATCCCAGTAGCTCAGCAGTTTCTGAAATACTCAGACCAGCCCATCTGGCACCAACAACCATGCCACGTTCAAAGTCACTTAAATCACCTTTCTTCCCCATTCTGATGCTCGGTTTGAACTGCAGCAGATCGTCTTGACCATGTCTACATGCCTAAATGCATTGAGTTGCTGCCATGTGATTGGCTGATTAGAAATTTGCGTTAACGAGCAGTTGGACGGGTGTGCCTAATAAAGTGGCCGGTGAGTGTGTATGTACACTACCGTTCAAAAGTTTGGGATCACCCAAACAATTTCGTGTTTTCCATGAAAAGTCACACTTATTCACCACCATATGTTGTGAAATGAATAGAAAATAGAGTCAAGACATTGACAAGGTTAGAAATAATGATTTGTATTTGAAATAAGATTTTTTTTACATCAAACTTTGCTTTCGTTAAAGAATCCTCCATTTGCAGCAATTACAGCATTGCAGACCTTTGGCATTCTAGCTGTTAATTTGTTGAGGTAATCTGGAGAAATTGCACCCCACGCTTCCAGAAGCAGCTCCCACAAGTTGGATTGGTTGGATGGGCACTTCTTTGAGCAGATTGAGTTTCTGGAGCATCACATTTGTGGGGTCAATTAAACGCTCAAAATGGCCAGAAAAAGAGAACTTTCATCTGAAACTCGACAGTCTATTCTTGTTCTTAGAAATGAAGGCTATTCCATGCGAGAAATTGCTAAGAAATTGAAGATTTCCTACACCGGTGTGTACTACTCCCTTCAGAGGACAGCACAAACAGGCTCTAACAGGTACTATTTAATGAAGATGCCAGTTGGGGACCTGTGAGGCGTCTGTTTCTCAAACTAGAGACTCTAATGTACTTATCTTCTTGCTCAGTTGTGCAACGCGGCCTCCCACTTCTTTTTCTACTCTGGTTAGAGCCTGTTTGTGCTGTCCTCTGAAGGGAGTAGTACACACCGGTGTAGGAAATCTTCAATTTCTTAGCAATTTCTCGCATGGAATAGCCTTCATTTCTAAGAACAAGAATAGACTGTCGAGTTTCAGATGAAAGTTCTCTTTTTCTGGCCATTTTGAGCGTTTAATTGACCCCACAAATGTGATGCTCCAGAAACTCAATCTGCTCAAAGAAGTGCCCATCCAACCAATCCAACTTGTGGGAGCTGCTTCTGGAAGCGTGGGGTGCAATTTCTCCAGATTACCTCAACAAATTAACAGCTAGAATGCCAAAGGTCTGCAATGCTGTAATTGCTGCAAATGGAGGATTCTTTGACGAAAGCAAAGTTTGATGTAAAAAAAATCTTATTTTAAATACAAATCATTATTTCTAACCTTGTCAATGTCTTGACTCTATTTTCTATTCATTTCACAACATATGGTGGTGAATAAGTGTGACTTTTCATGGAAAACACAAAATTGTTTGGGTGATCCCAAACTTTTGAACGGTAGTGTATATATATATATATATATATATATATATATATATATATATATATATATATATATATATATAATCGCACTTATCAGCTGCTAATATATACATTAGCAGCTGATGAGTGTGAGATGCACAAAACAGGCCTGTACTGCAATGTATTACAACTTTTTTCCTGTATCCGTGTTGATATATATATAGAGAGAGAGAGAGAGAGAGAGAGAGAGAGAGAGAGAGAGAGAGAGAGAGATGGATATATATATATGTATATATACACTACCGTTCAAAAGTTTGGGATCACATTGAAATGTCCATATTTTTGAAGGAAAAGCACTGTACTTTTCAATGAAGATAACTTTAAACTAGTCTTAACTTTAAAGAAATACACTCTATACATTGCTAATGTGGTAAATGACTATTCTAGCTGCAAATGTCTGGTTTTTGGTGCAATATCTACATAGGTGTATAGAGGCCCATTTCAAGCAACTATCACTCCAGTGTTCTAATGGTACAATGTGTTTGCTCATTGGCTCAGAAGGCTAATTGATGATTAGAAAACCCTTGTGCAATCATGTTCACACATCTGAAAACAGTTTAGCTCGTTACAGAAGCTACAAAACTGACCTTCCTTTGAGCAGATTGAGTTTCTGGAGCATCACATTTGTGGGGTCAATTAAACGCTCAAAATGGCCAGAAAAAGAGAACTTTCATCTGAAACTCGACAGTCTATTCTTGTTCTTAGAAATGAAGGCTATTCCATGCGAGAAATTGCTAAGAAATTGAAGATTTCCTACACCGGTGTGTACTACTCCCTTCAGAGGACAGCACAAACAGGCTCTAACCAGAGTAGAAAAAGAAGTGGGAGGCCGCGTTGCACAACTGAGCAAGAAGATAAGTACATTAGAGTCTCTAGTTTGAGAAACAGACGCCTCACAGGTCCCCAACTGGCATCTTCATTAAATAGTACCCGCAAAACACCAGTGTCAACATCTACAGTGAAGAGGCGGCTGCGGGATTCTGGGCTTCAGGGCAGAGTGGCAAAGAAAAAGCCATATCTGAGACTGACCAATAAAAGAAAAAGATTAAGATGGGCAAAAGAACACAGACATTGGACAGAGGAAGACTGGAAAAAAGTGTTGTGGATGGATGAATCCAAGTTTGAGGTGTTTGGATCACAAAGAAGAACGTTTGTGAGACGCAGAACAAATGAAAAGATGCTGGAAGAATGCCTGACGCCATCTGTTAAGCATGGTGGAGGTAATGTGATGGTCTGGGGTTGCTTTGGTGCTGGTAAGGTGGGAGATTTGTACAGGGTAAAAGGGATTCTGAATAAGGAAGGCTATCACTCCATTTTGCAACGCCATGCCATACCCAGTGGACAGCGCTTGATTGGAGCCAATTTCATCCTACAACAGGACAATGACCCTAAACACACCTCCAAATTGTGCAAGAACTATTTAGAGCAGAAGCAGGCAGCTGGTATTCTATCGGTAATGGAGTGGCCAGCGCAGTCACCAGATCTGAACCCCATTGAGCTGTTGTGGGAGCAGCTTGACTGTATGGTACGCAAGAAGTGCCCATCCAACCAATCCAACTTGTGGGAGCTGCTTCTGGAAGCGTGGGGTGCAATTTCTCCAGATTACCTCAACAAATTAACAGCTAGAATGCCAAAGGTCTGCAATGCTGTAATTGCTGCAAATGGAGGATTCTTTGACGAAAGCAAAGTTTGATGTAAAAAAAATCTTATTTCAAATACAAATCATTATTTCTAACCTTGTCAATGTCTTGACTCTATTTTCTATTCATTTCACAACATATGGTGGTGAATAAGTGTGACTTTTCATGGAAAACACAAAATTGTTTGGGTGATCCCAAACTTTTGAACGGTAGTGTATATATATATATATAGACATATAGATATAAATATATATGTGTGTGTGTGTGTGTGTGTGTGTGTGTGTGTGTGTGTGTGTGTGTGTGTGTGTGCGCCCGTGAGCATGTTCATTGATTTTTTGGTTAAATCTGAATTCCTCACCAGTGTTTCTCATCTCAGACTGACTTTGTCCCGGCCTGGAGTCCGATGGCGATGCTGCCTTATCGATGTGCTTCAACACACACTTGGCTCTGCACGGAGCTCCGATACAGCACCTGGTCACAGGCCACCTCTGACAGCTGTCACTTTCAGACGTAGTTTACATGACCGCTTTGAATACAGATGAAGGCAAAATGATTGACTTCTGTCAAAGCTGTCTTCAAATCTACCCTCATACCACCAACAGGCTTTTGCTGCAGTTCTGGACACAGTGACAGAGGAGTTCCACCATAACTCACTGTCCTGCGGAATCATGAATCAAAATATGTCTGGAGTGCAAGACAGTATAATCAAATTTGAATTCAATTATGAAATAGCATCCACGTCTCATCCTTTGAATATTAGATTACATTTGTTATCAGACACTTTTGTGTAGTCATGTCCTCTGGCACTCTGTCCACTCTATTAGTTATGAGGCACACTGTAAACTTTTTCTTAGAAAAGTAGTTCACATAGTTATTTTCATTATTATTAATTTCCCCCCCTTTTCTCCCCAACTGTATCCAGCCAATTACCCCACTCTGCTGAGCCGTCCCGGTCGCTGCTCCACCCCCCTCTACCGATCCAGGCAGGGCTGCAGACTACCACATGCCTCCCCGATACATGTGGAGTCACCAGCCGCTTCTTTTCACCTGACAGTGAAGCGTTTCGCCAGGGGGACGTAGCATGTGGGAGGATCACGCTATTCCCCCCAGTTCCCTCTCCGCCCTGAACAGGCGCCCCGACTGACCAGAGGAGGCGCTAGTGCAGCGACCAGGACACACACCCACATCCAGCTTCCCACCCGCAGACCTGTCCAATTATGTCTGTCGGGACACCCAACCAAGCTGGAGGCAACACGCGGATTTGAACCGGTGATCCCTGTGTTGGTGAAATTGACTAGACCGCTACGCTACGCAAACACCCAGTTATTGTCATTATTGATAATAAATAAGGTTAGCATTGATATTGAAAATTTTAGCTTTCTCAACTCACTTTCCCACAGAATTCCATCAATCCACTATCCAAACCGCTTATCCTGCTCTCAGCGTTGTGGGAATGCTGCAGCCTATCCCATCAGTCATCGGGCAGCAGGCAGGGAGACACCCTGGACAGGCCGCCAGGCCATCACAGAGCCAACGCACGCACACACACACACACGTAGGGACAATTTAGTACGGCCAATTCACCTGCCCTACATGTCTTTGGACTGTGGGAGGAAACCGGAGCAACTGGAAGAAACCCATGCAGACATGGGGCGAACATGCAAACTTCACACAGAGGATGACCCAGGACTACCCCGGGGCTTGAACCCAGGACCTTCTTGCTGAGGCGACCACGCTTACCACTGTGCCACCATGCCACCCTCCCACAGAACTGTATGAGTAAAAACTTAGTTGAGTGAGATTGCAAAATCACTCAACACACAAACTTATTGCTTGCTTAAATTTGCACCTCAACATATTTTGCAGCCAAAGCTCAAGGGCAAATCATTGCCGTCAGCACTGATACTTTTTGACATATCTATACTGTGCTCTAAACCCTTTTTGTAGCTCAGGAAAAACAAACAGTGTTTTTCCATCAGGGATGGCAGCTCGCGAGTCAACATTCAATCAGTCCAAAGCTGTCAACTAAATTGCCTCGGTGCTGTTGTCTCTATTGTTGGCAACAGCTTGGGTAGAAGTGTTTCAGAAAGAGTCCCTGTGAGCTAAATTGCTTTCAAACTAAAAGTAGTGGAAGAGCAGGTCAGAGGATGGGGCCGGATCAATAAAGACTTGTTAAGATCAGCCGGTCAATAGAAGCTCCAGAGAAGCTGATTCCTTGCATCCATGTCTTTTACTTTGCAGATGCAGACCTGAGGCGGGGGTCTCAGTGGAAGATTATGGAGTTGAAAGACAGCGGCTAACTTCTTCGGTGGGAAACGGGCATCTTCCTTCCTAGCAAAAAAGCATCCTTTTGTCATTCGTGACAGTTTATAATTTAAATCTTATTCACATGCTTTCACTGCAGAGTTAGCTAGCAATACATCACCCCTGGAGCCGGTAGGGACTCAAGTGTCTTGCATCAGGTGTGTGTTGAGTAGTATCGGGCTCCGCTGACCCTGGATCAGGGTTCAAGTTATGAATTGCATTACCTGGATGAATGTTTGTTGATCCAAATCTGATCCTATTTTGCTGGACTATTGTTGCGCTAATGTGGTTTTGGAACAACATGCTAATGTTCCACCGTATCCACGGGTTGTACAGGGACAGAACTCGGCTGCTGGAAAAGAGAGACTGAAATTTAGGTGGTAATTAGAGTTAACAGACCCATTAAGACTTGGAGAGTTTATTTTACTCTCAGAGGGAGTCATGCAAGAAACCTGCTAAGAGGGCTTAAGAAATCTATAATAAGGGTGTGTGTGTGTGTGTGTGTCTTTGTATTTGTATAAGTATGTCACAGTGAAAGGATTTGTGTGTGTGTGTGTGTGCGTGCGTATCTTTGTATTTGTATACGTATTTCACAAAGTGTGAGGATTCGTGTGTGTGTGTGTGTGTGTGTGTGTGTATGTGTGTGTGTGTGTATCTGCTTGTGTCTTTCTGTCTGCGAGAGTGGGTCTAAGTCTGTGGTCTGTGTGTATATGTCTATGAGTGGGAGACTGTCAATGGGCACACGTGTGTGTGTGTGTGTGTGTGTGTGTGTGTGTGTGTGTGTGTGTGTGTGTGTGTGTGTGTGTGTGTGTGTAGGCACACACGTGTTTGTGTGTAAGGCACTGATTAAAAGCCTCAGCTTGCTCAGCCCCCCCAGCTGTCACAAGTGCTTAGGTTGGAGTGTCCGTTGGGTTGTACGCTGTGTGCGTGCATGAACACGTGTGTGCATGTAGAGTTGTGTATGTCTTTGTGTACCTCTGACCACATGCAGACACTTGTGTGTATACATGTGCTCCTAGTTAGTAAGAGTTCAACAGTCTTATGGCTTTGTAGGTGGAAGCTGTCATAAAGCCTGTTAGTACGTGACCACTTGCTGCGGTACCGTTTGCCGGACGGTAACAGGGAAATTATAGTTGAAAATCTTTCAGTAGATGGTGTGCAAGAGGTTAGAAGTTGCAATCCCAGATAGCAAATTTGCTGTGGCCCGGACCCGTCCCACACCCGACTTTCATCGTTCTTTCATACGGCCCACATACCGCGAGGAATGATGGGTGGTCTGCTCCTGTTTGCCAGATCGGGACCAGAACCAAGCCATAGCAATGCCGCATGTGCCACATATTTGCCAAAGGTGGTCCATATTTGTTTTGTGATATTTGGGCCATATTCACCCTTTACCACATGGGCCACTTCAGGGTCACATCCAGATTACATGTTGCCAAGAGCGCCGCATCTTTGCCAAAAAAAGGCCCACATTTGATTTGGCATATTTGGGCCACTTCAGGCTCACATCCATTTTGTCAGGGCCAGAAGGCCATCAGTGCCACATCATTGCCTGAAGTGGCCCACATCCGGATACTATCTGGGATACCAGATAGGTAATATCAGCATAAAGCTGGACTCTACTATTGGGTCTTCATATCAAAACAAACACTTGGACCGCAGACGTGTCCGCCATACTAAAGCCCGGAAACCACACAGCGCCTGCGTCTGTGTTAACACGTTGTCTGACCAGGCGGAGACACAGGCGGGATATTTGGTTTTATTTGATGCCCAACTAGCACTGTGCCACGTGACTTTGACTGGCACACCCTCTACTGCACCCCCATGCTCATTTCGGTGCAAGCGATCATGGTAAATTCGGAAATTAGCAAACGGGGCCAGGTGAGAGAAAAACCACCTTGAGCTGAACAAAACTGTCACTATGTCTGCATTGGCGCTAACACCAGACTTGCTCCATCCGGAAGCTAGAGCCCTGGGTCTCTCTCTCTTTCCATTTCTCTCTCTCCCCCCCACCCCTCCTTCTAATTCTGGCTCGCTCGCCTTCTCTGCCCCACTGCCTATCTCCCTCTTGCTTTGTGTGCCTTGCTCGCTCCGTCTTTCTAAACTGCTTCACCCCCGGGAGACCCTTTGCACTCAGCTCATTATTAATTGACAGATGTGTACACTAGGGGGCGCCCGACAGAATATATCAACGTTTTAAGTTATATGAGGAGAAGTTGCTGGCACATATTTAGAAAGAAATTGCTTAACTGGATGTGTGAATCATTTTAAAGTAAAAAAAAAAATCTTTATAATGATCCACCTGTGACTCATTTTAAAGGAAACCTCCTTTACTTTGTTTGTCAGAAGATATCTATGAGATAATGTCCAACTTTTGTTCCCATGGAATATTCTAATCAAACTGGGACCAGTAAGCTAAAACATATGGAGAAGTGAACTCCCTATCAAAAACAGTACGGACAACCTTATTGTTTTTTATGTGAAACAAACCCTTCCACACATTGGTTCATTTGGATGTACTAAAGGAATAACGAAAGGATATTGAGTACCTTGCAATAAGGAAATTGAACCACTGGGGATAGCTGCCATCACTATAGCAAATTAACGGGGTGTTACAGGAAAAGTAAAATGTACAATAAACTCGTCATATGTCATGAGATAACCTTGAGAGTTCAGCAGCTGTCCTACCAATAAAATATTTCTATCAAAGCAGTTACTAAAGAAAATACTCTTGTGCTTCTATAAAATATTGCAGTTGTTCCATATATGAAAACGGTGTGGAGAAAAGTTGTGCTTGTAAATCAGTTTCCATGCCAGTAAGGCTTGCTTGCTGATAGTTAAGGGGGAGTTTGTCAATTTGATAATGGCACATTAATAAGAAGGGAAGATCCCCAACCTTATTGATAATAGTTATAGAGATAATGTACCACATGGATGAGCTGTTAGACAAGAGGTACTTTAACTAGTTAATCTTCAGAGTGTAATTCATAGAAGAAAAATCCAGACAATCTTAACCACCATTCTCAATACAGCTGAAAACTACATTTCCTGATACAGTGGACTCGATTTTTCCATAGAAAATTAATCAATATTAGTGGCATTAGCAGTTTTGTCATCCAAAAATACAGATGAAGCAATATATATAAGCCTGGATATTCCCTCCGTCTTGGATATGACAGTACGCACTTTGTCATTACAAAGAGATTTGTCATTACAGATCTCTTTGTAACCACATATTAAATTTATGTTTTCATTTATCAATCATTGGGTTGTAATTTAAGGTAACTTTGTCCTTGGGGGATTTTAGTTACAACAATCCCTAAATAAGTTACTTTTTTCTTTTACAGGAATGTTGCAAATTGACACCTAATTAAAGTTGTTCAATGCAAATAACTCATACTTATCAAATTTCAGGCATAAAGCTGAAGCTCTAGAGACTACTACTACTATTACTTTCAGCTTCTGCCGCTAGGGGGTTGCCGCAGTGGATCATACATCATTTCTTCGTGTCCTCTGCATCTTTCTGTCACACCAGCCACCTGCATGTCCTCCCTCACCACATCCATAAACCTCCTCTTTGGCCTTCCTCTTTTCCTCTTTGCTGGTAGCTCCATATTCAGCATCCTTCTGAATATACCCAGCATCTCTCCTCCAACACATGTCCAAGCCATCTCAATCTTGCCTCTCTTGCTTTGTCTCCAAACCGTCCATCCTGAGCGGTCCCTCTAATAAAATCATTCCTAAAACTGAAAATCTAGAGGATAAATCCAAAATCTTTATACATGATTCTGAGAGGCATTTTTAAGAAATAATGTTGTATCATCTGCCAACTGACTTATCTGACTTATAAGAAGATTATGATCAGCAACAGAGATACCCTCTAACCTACTGGATTTAGTATAATGGCAAAAAACCTGAGCCACCAGGAGGAAAGGGTAAACAGAAGCAGGGCAACCTTGTCTCACCCCTCTCTGTAGAGAAAATCTTTGAGCTGTCCCATGTTTTAGTTTAAATGAGCTATTACCATTAACACAGAGAATTTTCATAGCATTAAAAAATATGTCCCAAAATCAAAGCGTTATAGACAATAAAAAAAGATGTTTTATGGAGTCAAAAGCTTTGCAGAAGTCCTGGAAAAAATATGAAACTTTCGTCTTGAATTAGACCAGAATAGTCTATGAGGTCTAAGACCTAATATTGTTAATGTCTACCGCTCATGAATCCACATTGATTTTCATCAATTATTGAGTTTGAGACCTGCTTGAATCTTTCAGCTAAAACAATAGCAAACACTTTATAATCATTATTGAGTAAAGTTATGGGTCTCCAATTGTCCAGCAGAAGCAGATCTTTCTTTGGTTTGGGGATTAAACATATTAGTGCTTGTGTCATTGTAGTAGGAAGACAAGAATTCTGGATACTTTCTGAATACACCTTATACTGAGACCAGTAAGCTACAACATATGGAGTGAAATGGTGTGAGTAAATCAGAGAATATTTTGTAAAATTCAGCAGTGATACCAACATTACCAGGCGATTTATTGTTTTTGGGTGAATGGATGCCCTCTTTAATTTCACCTTCTGATACTGGAGCTTCACATGATAAACAGTCCTCCTTTCTTATAGGATCAAATTCATCAAGATGTTGACTAAAAAAAGTAAAGTTACTTTCATTAAACTTTGATCTGTATAGATTAGAATAGTAATCATAACAAAATGTAGATATATCATCTGCATTATCAGTAAAAGACCCATTAATTTCAGCTGTGACAAAATATTATATTTTGCTACTTGCTTTTCTAATTTAAAAAAATAAAATAAAAGCTGACATTTGCTCTCCATGCCCCCTCAGCCCTCTCTATACAAGTCATCTGCAACCCTGCAAGCCTAACAATGTGTTTATCATTCACTTCCACTGGTGGCAAATGAGTGAGGGGAGCAATTTCAGAAGCCACCTTCTCCTCCATGGCATGTCCGCCTTTGGCATAATCACTTCCATACTGCCTTAAATATTTACTACTTGCATATTTTAGGAGCTCCCAATTACAACCAAACAATCCCTCAGCTTGTGCTTTATTCCAATAAAAGGTAATAATCCGTTCCAATTCCATTTTAACAATAGCATGTTTTAGCAAAGAGTTATTAATTTTCTAAAAAGAGCAACCTCTTATACTACAATAATCAGACACAAATCTGGCTTTAATGTAAATGCTTTGTGGTCTGTAAGTGGAGTTGCCATCACCTTGACTTTACACAAATCCTTAGGCAAGTTTTTAGAAACAAGACAGTAATCTACGTGACATTCTAGATTAGAGCCACCCCTGTTGCTCGCAGTACAAACTCTGTCAGTTTTAAATTCCTCTCTCCATATATCTACAATACCAGATCTATCCATGAACAGCTTTAAAGAGGAATTTTGATTAGAACTTTGACATGGGGGGGGGTCACCTGTCAACAGCTTCTTCTAAAACAACATTAAAGTCCCCTCCTATTAGCAAGTAAGCACCTGGATAATTAGATAGCCACTGTTTAAGCTTGCATTCTAGGTCCATTAGTAGGACATCATTACTAGACTTTGAATTGTACCCATAGATATTTGTTATGATCAGGGTAGTATTAAAGCAGTTTAAGACTTGGCAGATGATCAACATAGGTAAAACCCAATTACTTTCATATAACTATAGCCCACGAAGAGAAATTGAACGCAGATACCCTTTGACATGGCAAACGGAGTCTTTCAAATATTTGGGCATCAACATGCCAAAAGATTTGACAAAACTATCAGAATACAATTATTCGCCTATAACTAAAAAAATTAAGGAAGACATAACAGGATGGAACCTAGTTCCTTTCCTTAGTCTCAGTTCAAGGATTGAACCCATTAAAATGAATATATTGCCCAGACTACTGTATCTCTTTCAGACCCTACCAATAGAGATTAACCAAAACCATTTCAATGAATGGGACAAAATGTTGTCAAGGTACATATGGCAAGGTAAACGTCTCAAAACTTTGCAGTTGGCCAAAGAAAAGGGGGGATGGGGCCTACCTTCTATTAGAGATTATTATTTTGCAGCACAGACGAGAGCTATGATATGCTGGTGCAACCCATCATGTGATGCTCAATGGAAAAACATTGACGAAAAGAAATCTTCCAATCCCATACGGGCAATCTTAGCTGATAACAATCTACAACGTTATATAAATACTATGGATAACACATGGGTGAAATACACTCTCAAAATATGGACAACTATTATAAAAGAATATAAACTAGAGGGAGACATAATTCTTAAATGATGTGCATATGACTCAGATTTACACCAAATAAGCTAGATACTAGATTTAAGGACTTGACAGCTAAAGGACTAACACTATGCAATATAATGAAAGAAGGAACACTGCTGAGTTTTGAAATGCTTAAAAAGAAACACTTATCTGAAAAACAAGACTTTTATCAGTATCTACAGATGCGACATTGTTAATATGAAGATGACAAACATAACTGAGGCAAGTACTTGTCTGATAGAACTGTTTAGAAAAGCATATAATTCAGGTACTGATAGAAGAATCATTTCACAAGGGTCTGTTAAATCTTAAAATACGTTCGACTTTATACATTAAAACAAAATGGGAGAAGGAAGGAGAGACAATACTCCTAGATAGTAAGACCATATATTTTGGGTATATACACCAAGAATGGTTGAAATTCTTTATTCACCAGCAATATATTTATTAAATAAATATTTAATGAATATACTGCTGGTGGCTAATAAAAAGACTCTTATGGTTGTCACAGGAGAGCCCAACTTTAAACACATGGATGGAAATTACAATGGACATTTATAAAATGGAGACATATATATATATATATATATATATATATATATATATATGAAAAAAGCACCAGCATATAGAGCAAAGACGTCCCCAAAAATGCTTTCCTAAATGAACCTGGAAAAGAATATTCGCATCTATTGACTCTTTCAGACCAGTCTGATTAAGGTATGTCATGGACTCTCTGGTTGCATTGTTGTCCCAAAGCAAAACACCAAAATATGAAAGTCATTCTGGATTCTTTTAGCTGTTTGTACCAAGATTATTCATTTAGGGACATCTCTTTGGTTTCCAGGTTTGAGCTGTAGAATGGGTCACTTGCCGACTCCTTCAAGGACTGATGGTGTGCTGACGGACTGTATGTCCCAAATGCCGCAGAGATGATGCTGTGCTTTTGTTAATTCATCTTTTAGTTCTTGTTTATATTGGTTTTTCTGTTTTTTTTAAATTATTTTTCTTCTCTCATTTTACTGAATATCCTTCTCCCAATATACCCAGCATCTCTCCTCCACACGTCCAAGCCATCTCAATTTTGCCTCGCTTACTTTGTCTCCAAACCATCCAACCTGAGCTGTCCCTCTAATATAATCGTTCCTAATCCTGTCTTTATTCGTGACTTCCAATGAAAATGTTAGCACCTTCAGCTCTACCACTTCCAGCTCCGCCTCCTGTGTTTTCATCAGTGCCACTGTCTCCAAACCATACAACATAGCTGGTCTCACAACCAGCTTGTAACCCTTCCCTTTAACTCTTGCTGGTACCCTTCTGTCACAAATCACGCTTGACACCCCTCACCCACAGGACAGGCACTGTCAATGAGCTTGTTCAAGGTAGGATCCGCCTGCTGTGCACTAGCCATGTTCTCTAAGGAAAAAGGCAAGCCAGACAGATCAGGCAAGGATAACAATGGCATTGTACAGTCCTCTTTTTTACCACTTAGCTCAAGCTGTGGATCAGTTATAGCACAGCTCATAGCGCGCATCACAGCGCAGGCTGTGAAAACCTCTGGCAAATGTTGTGCACTTTCATCTACCTCCCTCACGAGTGTCGGTGAAGGGCTAACTACTAGAGGTGGTGGCACATTAGCCCATACACATCCCCCAGTTTGATAGACAATTACCCAGAATGAGGCGAACCCCCTCGACCGGTAGTGCTGGGTAGACACCAACTACCACTTCCACCAGGTAAGACATGAGCATCATCTGATGAAGTGGGACAGACTTGATTAAACCTGTGCCCTGTACTTTGGTACACTATCACCGGTATCAGACTTAGAAAAAGGAAGTACTGATTCTAAAATGAGAGAATCTACAGCTCCAGTGTCCCGCAGGATTTTCACTGGGACTTTCTCATTACTTCCCACAAGTGAGACATGACTTTCTGTAACAAATAGCGAGAAATCAGAAAAATCAGGACCGGCAAAGCGGCATGAGGATGCTGGTGGCTGCACCTGCTCCAGAAACTGCGCAAAAGGATTACCAATTTGGATAGAGGTGGCCAACGCTACAGCCTTTCCCTGACCCCTACCTCCTGATAGCTTACTCCTACCTCTAAGAACAGGACACTATGCTTTCCAATCTCCCTTCCCCCGACAGTAATTACAAACTCCGTTGGGATCAAACTTCCCACCTAACGCACGATCATTTTTGCATGCACTGAACTCCCGTCTCGACCCATCCTACCTCATGGAATGCGAACCACCTGCCATACACCGCCGGCAAGTGTGTACATCTCCAAAAGTGTTTTTGTGCGTTAAAACATACTCGTCGGCTAGGACAGCAGCCTCCGCAGCAGTCTTAACTTTATGCTCATTAATGTGGGTGGCTATGTAGCCAGGGACTGAGTCTTTGAACTGTTCTAACATAATAAGATCGGCCAAGCCCTCAAACATTTCCACTTCCAAAACGGCGCACCACCAGTGAAAATGAGTGGCTAGACCCCTAGCGAACTCAGCATGCATCTGCTAATCTCCCTTTCTCCGTCACCTAAACTGCTGCTGGTAAGCCTCGGGCACCAGTTCATACGCCCTTAACACAGCAGACTTCACTTTATCATAGCTACGACTACCAACTGAAATGAGAGCAGCATATGCCTCTTACACCTTACCAGTCATGATGCACTGCAATAACAAAGTCCGCTCCGCATCAGGCCACTGCCTAGCATCAGCAATGTGCTCAAACAGAGAAAAAAGGTGTCTGGCTCCAGTTCACTGAACGGTGGGACAAGATGCACATTGCTGGCATCAAATCAGTCTGGAGAATCACCAGGAGATATATGAAAATCAATAATTGAATCACCTGTCATTCTGCCTGTCTTAATTAAATCCAGCTTAGCATGTTGCAGCTCTAACTTTGATTGTTACAATTTCAACTCGGCTTCGTGTATTTTACTATCATACTCTAGCTGCAACAAGAGCAACTCTTTCTGCTGTTCAAACGTGAGATTACTACCTAAAGGTGGCCGGAGAAGCGGACCAGGCCTCTTCTCTTCCTTACTTAACAAGACCTTCCAATCCAACTGGGACTTCACTGCGGTCCTAACAGTGTCTCTACTTAGCCTTCTATCAGCAACATCCAAAGAATAATAATCTGCTATTTTAAGCAATTGGTCCTTATTAATGCACCACTCTATCCACTCCGAGGGACTACGGACAAACTCACCAATATCTTCCATGCTGGACGAAACTATGAAATTTACACAAGGACAGACAAAAATGGGGAAAACGTGCGCAAATCAAATTCCAGAAGTCCCCCTCTACCTGCCTAACCATGAAGCTATCCAACTCTCCCATAGTCATCAGGAGCTTTTGCATCTGGGCTCTTTAAACACCAAGCCCATACCCCATGAAGGCAACCAGTATCTGGCTTCCCCAGCAGCTACCAAGTGTCCCCGAGACAACTGCTACAAACCGCATCCACACCACACTACCGGTTGTCTCAAAGGAGACACGCCAGGTGAGAGGTCTGAAATTTAATTATGCACAGACACAATTAAATCCCCTTATCTACCTTGATCAAATTTGCATAGCACACAATATACCCACCAGCAACAAGCTCCCCTCACTACACACACCCAAATAGCACCCAAACAAATAATCCAACTCAGGATGTACAGATTTCATATATATATATTAAAAAAAATAAAAAAACAGTGCCCCCCCCCAAATAGTGTAATTAACCAAAATGACTACACAGCCAAACCGAAGAAATACCAATTCACTTATAAGCACCTGCCACCAAAAAGACTCAGGAGGGTCAAAGTGACCAAACAGCACTATACATTAACCAACAAATTACCGAAATACAACATATGCTTACCTGAATTCAAGAAAATAATTCCAAACTAATTAATGTAAAGGACAAGCCCCCATGTTAAGAACCCTGACTCTACAGAGTGCAAGTAAAAGGTGGACACATCAAAACTATTCTACTACTACTATTTTGAGCTGCTCCTGTTACGGGCCGCCACAGCGGATAATCCATTTCCATTTCTTCCTGACCTCTGCATCTTCCTCTATCACACCAGCCACCTGTATCTATCACACCAGCCACCTGCATGTCCTCCCTCACTACATCCATAAAGCTCCTCTTTGGCTTTCCTCTTTTCCTCTTCCCTGGCAGCTCCATATTCAGCATCCTTCTGAATATACCCAGCACCTCTCCTCCACATATGTCCAAGCCATCTCAATCTTGCCTCTCCTGCTTTGTCTCCAAACTGTCCAACCTGAGCTGTCCCTCTAATATATTCGTTCCTAACAGTGGCGCCGGCAGCTGTAATCCTGTACATTTATGTGTACATGTTTTTTATGATCTTGTTCATTTTTTTTTTTTGCCACTCACACCATTTGACGCAAATACATTTGAAGGCTGGTGATTGGTGTTAACGTCACTGGCTAATAGTGCACGGTACGCACCGTGCATACAGGATTGCAGCTGCTGGTGCCACTTGTTCCTAACCCTGCCCTTCTTTGTCACTCCCAATGAAAATCTTAGCATCTTCAACTCTGCCACTTCCAGCTCTGTCTCCTATCTTTTCATCAGTGCCACTGTCTCGAACCCATATAACATAGCTGGTCTCACAACCATCTTGCAAACCTTCTCTTTAACTCTTGCTCGTACCCTTCTGTCGCAAATCACTCCTGACACTCTTCTCCACCCACTCCACCCTGCCTGCACGCTCTTTTTCACCTCTCTACTGCACTCCCCATTACTTTGGACAGTTGACCCCAAGTATTTAAACTCATATGCCTTCATCACCTCTACTCCTTGCATCCTCACCATTCCATTCTCCTCCCTCTCCTTCATGCATAGGTATTCCGTTTTGCATCTACTGACTTTAAATCCTCTTCTCTCCAGTGCATACCTCCACCTCTCCGGGCTCTCCTCAACCTGCACCCACTCTCGCTACAGATGTCATCTGCAAACATCATAGTCCACAGAGACTCCTGCCTGATCTCGCCGTCAACCTGTCCATCACCAGTGCAAACAAGAAAGGGCTCAGAGTCGATCCTTGATGTAATCCCACCTCCACCTTGAACCCATCTGTGATTCCAACCACACACCTCACCATTGTCACACTTCCCTCATACATATCCTGCACGACTCCTACATACTTCTCTGCAACTCCCGACTTCCTCATACAATACCACACCTCCTCTCTCGACACCCTTTCATATGCTTTCTCTAAATCCACAAATATACAATTTAACTCCTTCTGGCCTTCTCTATACTTCACAATTGACATTATCAAAGCAAACATCACATCTGTAGTGCTCTTTAGTGTCATGAAACCATACTCCTGCTCACTAAACGTCACCTCTCCTCTTAACCACACAAACATCAAAACCATTCAATAAACCAAAATGATTTATTACAAAATAAATTATAACCTCAATACAATAAAGTATAGTGTAATGAATGAAAGGTCACGTGTTTAACTTGACCTACTCACGGGTGTACGTGCAGTGCGTGTGACGTATACAGGAAGTGAGAAGCGCATGTTATGAAGGTTGTATGTCGGATGAACGCTAGTAAAAGCTACACAGTTAAGAACCTACGAAGTCGGCTCGTTCTTGAATTATTCTTATGTCAGTAAGACAAGGCGTCTACGGACATTACATGGTGTCAGAATAGTCTGTGTATCTGAACACGAGCGGTCATGCCGAAGTTTAATCCGCCGAGTGAATTCAAGTTTGACTGCCCCGTTGAATGGCCGGAGTGGAGACAACGGTTTTCGCGCTTCAGGCTCGCGACAAAGCTGGATAAAGACGACGGGGAGATTCAAGTGAGTTCGCTGATTTATGCAATGGGCAGCGAGGCTGAAAAGATATTCAGCTCGTTTGACTTCGCGGCGGAGGGTGATAAAGTGGACTATGATATCGTACTGAAAAAGTTCGACGACTACTTTATTCCCCGCCGTAACATCATACATGAGAGGGCGTGCTTCTATCAACGTAGCCAGCAGCCAGGAGAGACAGCGGAGATGTACATCCGGACATTGTATGAGCTGTCTGAACACTGTGAGTTTGGGGACAAGAGGGATGAACATATCAGAGATCGTCTGGTAGTGGGCATAAAAGACAAAGTGCTCTCCCGTCAGTTCCAGCTCACAGCGGACCTTACTCTGGTGAAAGTCATTGAACAAGTGCGCCAGGCGGAGGCAATAACAAAGCAGCTCAGCCTCCAAGTTAACCAACCAGAGGCCCAGCTGGCTAACGTCAATGTTGTCCGATGGCGGGACGAACGCCAAAACAAAAAGGGCGGACAGCGTCATGGTTGCAGCAGACCTGCAACCAACAAAGTAGATGAATGCGGGAGGTGCGGCAAGACGCAGCACACCGATGAGCGGAAGTGTCCTGCAACGAACAGTAAGTGCAACAAGTGTCATAAAAAGGGACATTGGGAGCGTGTATGTCACTCTAAAGCGGTGAGAGAAGTCACTGAAGAGGTTAAACAGCTGTACTTTCTGGGAGAAGTTGGCAAAGAGAGCAGTCAGGAA
Source organism: Lampris incognitus (assembly GCF_029633865.1). Taxonomy (NCBI): domain Eukaryota; kingdom Metazoa; phylum Chordata; class Actinopteri; order Lampriformes; family Lampridae; genus Lampris; species Lampris incognitus. The sequence goes on from NC_079211.1 coordinate 40,418,309, forward strand.
GATTGGACTGTTAGTTTAACAATAAGTGATGTACCAATAACCTTTAAAATTGACACGGGGGCTGACGCTACTGTTATCAACCAAGGGACATTTAAAAAGCTGAAGCCAAACATAAAACTGGGACCTCCTGACACATGCTTCATAAGCCCAGGTGGAAACATCAGCTGCATAGGACAGTTTCAAGCCACAACCAACTACAAGGAGAAACAATACTCCTTTCCAGTGTATGTGATCAAGGGGAGAGGCAGCTGTCTGCTGAGTCGTCCAGAGGCAGTGGAGATGGGTCTAGTGAAGCGGATGAATGAGGTCAGTGGAGTTTTCGGTTCAAGTGGACTGCTGAAAACAGACCCAGTGAAAATAGCTCTGGTGGAGGGTGCCCAGCCATACGCGGTGCATACAGCGAGACGGATACCGCTGCCACTTGTACCACTGGTTAAGAAAGAACTGCAGCGCATGGAAAATGAGGGCATTATTGAAAAAGTGACTCAGCCCACAGAATGGTGCGCCGCTATGGTGCCGGTGCTGAAACCGAACAAGAAAGAGGTTCGCTGCTGCGCTGACCTCAGGAGGCTGAATCGAGCGGTGAAATGTGAGAAATACGTGCTGCCCACTATGGAGGAAATAATGCCAAGGCTCGCAGGGTCAAAGTTCTTCACAACGTTGGATCCAGCAAGTGGGTTTTACCAGATCCCCTTGCATGAAAACAGCAGGGGGCTCACCACTTTCATCACCCCATTTGGGAGGTATGCTTTCTGCCGCCTTCCATTTGGTATAACGAGTGCTCCAGAGATTTTCCAGAGAAAGATGGCGGAAACTCTGACCGGGCTAGAGGGCACAGAGGTGTACATGGATGACATCCTTATACATGGAGAGACTGAGGAAATCCATGACCGGCGCCTAGCAGAGGCGCTGGGGGTCATTGAAACAGCAGGTCTCAAACTGAACCAAGCGAAATGCAAGTTCAAACAGAAACAAGTCCGCTTCCTTGGTCATATCATCAACGAGGCAGGCATCAGACCTGACCCGGACAAAGTGGCCGGAATAGAGAACTTTCCTCAGCCCCAGAACGTGACGGAACTCAAGAGGTTCCTCGGGATGGTGAACTATTTGGCAAAATACGTCCCAGAGCTGTCCACTGTAGGTCAGCCGCTTTATGGACTGCTTAAAGCAACGACAGAGTGGCTGTGGGGACCTGCACAGAACACAGCATTCCAAGACCTTAAAGCAGCACTCGCCACCGCCCCGGTACTCACCTTTTATGACGTCACTAAGGCTACGGTGGTGTCAGCAGATGCCAGCAGCTACGGGCTGGGAGGCGTTCTGCTCCAGCAGCATGGGGAACACTGGAAGCCCGTGGCCTACTGCTCCCGACGGCTGAGTGACGCAGAGACAAGGTACGCACAGATCGAGAAAGAGTGCTTAGCCAGCGTCTGGGCATGTGAAAGGTTCGAGAAGTACTTGTTTGGGCTTGACAATTTCAGACTTGTCACCGATCATAAACCACTAGTGCCTCTCATGAACAGCAAAGACTTGGATAATGTGCCCATTAGGTGCCAGAGACTGTTAATGAGGCTGATGCGTTTCAATGCAGTGGCTGAATACGCACCAGGCAAAACTTTAGCTGTGGCTGATGCACTCTCCAGAGGCCCAGAGCAGCGCTACGGAGATGGTGCTTCTCATGATGATGTTGCAGCGCACATTGATGCCATCGTGTGCCAGGTGCCTGCCACACCTCAAAGGATGCAGGAGATAAAACAGAGCACGGATGGGGATCTGCAGCTCCAGACAGTGTTGGGCTTCATCAGACACGGCTGGCCTGAGTATGTCGATAAAGTGCCGGAGACAGTCAGAGACTTTTATCAGGTGAGAGGGGAGTTATCTGAGGTAGATGGTTTAGTCATCAGAGGCAGTCGTATCATCATTCCCACAGAGATGAGGGAGGTGATCTTAGACAGAATACACGACGGGCACCAGGGGATAGTTAAGTGCAGAGAGAGAGCTAGCCAGTCAGTGTGGTGGCCCAAAATGACAGAGCACATTACAACAAAGATACAGCAATGTCAATTCTGCAGAGAACACAAGAACACACAGAGAAAAGAGCCTTTAATGTCAAGTGAGCTCCCATCCAGACCATGGCAGAAAGTTGGCATAGACCTGTGTGAGTACAAAAAGCAAAACTACTTGATAGTGTCTGACTATTATTCCAGGTTTTTGGAGATCCTAAATCTACCAACAACTACTAGCAGTCAGGTTGTAGCTAGGCTGAAGGCTACATTTGCACGTTTTGGTATCCCTGAAATTGTAGTTAGTGATAATGGGCCACAGCTAGTTTCAGAAGAGATGAGGAGGTTCAGTGAGGATTATGATTTCATCCATGTGACTTCAAGCCCACACTACCCCCAGAGTAATGGGCAGGCAGAGAGGGCTGTTCAGATAGCCAAAAGCATATTAAGGCAGGAAGACCCTCTCCTCGCCCTGTTGACATACAGAGCTACACCCTCTTCTTCCACTGGAGCCAGTCCAGCGGAATTGCTCATGGGTAGGAGACTCAGAACCACCTTACCCACATTGCAGCATAACCTGAAACCGGCCTGGCCTAAAGAGGAACTGATCAAAACCGCTGACGCCGCAGCCAAATCGAGGCAGGCTTTCTACTACGACCGCAGGAACGGCGTGCGGACACTGCGCCCACTGAACTCGGGTGACGCAGTACTCACCAAACTTGGACAGAAAACATGGACAATGCCAGCAGTTGTTCACAGTCAGAGCTCCACTCCCAGATCCTACATAGTGGAGACAGCTCAAGGTGAACATTACAGAAGGAACAGGCGCCACCTGTTGGCCACACCCAAAACACTCACCTTTGTCAGCAGGGATCCTGACCATGTCACTCCAGGGGAGAGTGGAAACATGGATGAGTCCCGAGCAGCAGAAATGCCAACTTCCACACCATATGTTACTCGCTCTGGCAGGGTGAGCAAGCCTGCAATCCGGCTGGATTTGTGAGGCGTATGGACTTGTGTACTGTGGGGGATTTTTTATTTTTTTTGTGAAAAGGGGGGTGATATACAGGTTAGAAAATCATCTTAGAGGGGGAGATGTAATGAATGAAAGGTCACGTGTTTAACTTGACCTACTCACGGGTGTACGTTCAGTGCGTGTGACGTATACAGGAAGTGAGAAGCGCATGTTATGAAGGTTGTATGTCGGATGAACGCTAGTAAAAGCTACACAGTTAAGAACCTACGAAGTCGGCTCGTTCTTGAATTATTCTTATGTCAGTAAGACAAGGCGTCTACGGACATTACATATAGTGTCTGTAAATCAGTCATGCATGTGTCGGTGTATTTGCTGATGTTGTGCGTGTTGTCAAGAGTAAAACCATAGCAACAAACAAAAGTAGAACAGTGTGGCAGTGAGAGCGCCAAAACTGAAAGCTGGCTGCAGCTTTACGCTGAAGGACATACCCGGGCCCAGGTGTGTCCTCTCAGGTTTGGTAAGAATTGTCTAAACCTGAAACACAATAGAGGGGAACAGAACAATCCACTGGGGGGGGGGGTCGTCACATTTGACTCCAATGTTCAAATGTGTGATCATTTGACTGTAGCATGTCCAATCTGGCCTGGGAATGCCTTGGGATCCCCCAGGAGGAGGTGGAGGGCGTTGCGACCCGACCCCGGAGAGCGGCTGAAGATGAACGAATGAATACAAATGTTCACTTCAATATTCAAAGACTCCCAGTCATTAGCGGTTTCCCAATTACACCTAATGGAGCGACAGTTGAATTTTTAATAAAGATAGAAAACATTTCTGTACCAGTTATGATTGTAAATCGGGGTGATGTACCTCCTGGTAAAGAGATTGAACTATTTGTATTTAGATTCTATAATGTTTTGAAACTCACCATTTTTATTGCTTCGAAGCCGGCATGCTCCACCTTCTTTCTCAATGTCTGCTTTTGGTTGCTGGTTGGATCTTTGCCGGCGTGCAAGGGTCTTTCGTTTCGCGATGAAAATGTCCATTTCCGCATAATCATGGCAGTCAGACATTTCCTTGCAGCGGGCTGAAATAGTTGTTGCTTGTCTTCATGGTGCAATTCTTTTTTCAGTATTTACGTTTTCGTACTCGAGGACGCATAAAAGTTCCAAAAACGACCAAATAATGACAACTAGATGGTGTAAATATATTGTGAAAGTGGGTCACGCCGACAGAGCTTAAAGCATAGACTGTAGATTGTACCCGGGCCGCGTTTCGCGACGGAAATGTCCATTTCCTTGCTGCGCACTGAAATAGAGTTTTTATTTGTCTTCATGGCGCAATTCTTTTTTCAGTATTTAAGTTTTTATTCACGAGGGCGCATAACTAGGCATAGACTGCAAATCGCACCCAGTTCGGCCATCTTGCCCTGGCAACTCCGCGCGCATGCGCATCTAAGACAACTTTTGTGCGCCGAGTTGGAGGGGGTGAATTGCGCATGCGCAGAACAATAAACCTAATGCGCAGGCTCAAAACTAAAAATGTACCTCGCACGCGCAAAACTCAGCATAGTACTGCGCATGCGCGAATCCAAACCCCGATGCGCATGCGCAGAACAAACCCTCTATTGCGCATGCGTAAAATTGCGCGCCTTATTTCAGAACGCAAAATCTGAATGCGCAGAACGAAAATTCTACTGCGCATGCGCGAATTTTTGCGCCGTACTGGATATGCTCAAATTTTTGCACATTCGCATAATGAACATTTTCTGCGTGTGCGCAGGTTTTCGCGCACGCGTAAACCGGAAATTTTAATGCGCATGCGCAAAACGAAAACTACGGTGCATATCTGAGTTTTCCGTGTATGTATAGGTTTGTGTGTACATACATTTTTGTGTTGCGACGGTTGTTTGTAGGGTGAACATATATCTTTGTGTATTCACATCTGCGTTTGTTTACCTTTTCTTACCTATGTATGTCTGCAATTTATGTGCGTTTATATATGTTCGTGCGTCCGCGCGTACGCGCACGCGTGCAACCACGCAAGCATCCACCTGCTCGTGTTTCTCTCTGAGGGTTTATTTGTACATGCAGGTTTTGTGCATCCATGTACACACAATGTATGTATCAGTGTGTTCCATCAAGTGTGTGTCATATGAGTGTGAGGGAGGAAGAGGTGTCATTGCTGGACTGCCGGGGTGATGACAAGTGTTCCGGGGGGGCATTTAAGCCTGGGGTACCAGGTGTCGCTCCTCCGAGAGCCGTTAGTCCCACTTCGTGATGGCTGACACGTCTGAATTTCCATCCAGACTCCTATCATCATGCGCAGTGCTCAGCGCTCTGTCTCTCTCTGTGTCTCTGTCTCTGTGTGTCTCTGTCTCTGTCTCTCTCTCTCGGGGCGGAAGTGCGAGTGAGCGCGGAGTAGCAACGTGTTGCTCCGGTGTAAGAGTTTCTAAAACGCGAGCTTTTTTCTATCCGTCTTGTCCTTTTCGTGTGTGTTTTGTTGTCTTTTAGGTAGTTTTGGGGTTTTTTCCGGTGAAGGTCTAAGCGGAGTTGTTTTATTTTCGGTAGCGATGCTGCCGGCCCAGCGGGGCAATGTGGCTGCTGTGGGAGTTTTTTTTTTTTTTTATTGACTAATTGACAACAAGTTGTACACATGTCACATTTATACAACAGGAGTGACTACAGTACAAACAAACATGCCAGTGGGGTAGGCCAAATAAAAAATAAAAATAAGAAAAAGGATAATCAACAAAAACATTGACACAACAGCAAAGATCACAATTCCATTTACATACACATTTTACAGCAAACACATGCCATTATAGTTTTGTTTTTTGGGGGGGGGCTTTTTATTGGCACTAGAATTAATACTTTTATGTACTGTTCAAAACAATAACTAGGGGTCTTTGGTTTGTAAACCAAAGCCCTGTGATGGCCTGGCAGCCTGTCCAGGGTGTCTCTCCACCTGCCACCCAATGACTGCTGGGATAAGCTCCAGCATCCCTGCGACTCTGAGAGCAGGATAAGCAGTTTGGATAATGGATGGATGGTTTGTAAACCTGCACTTATGCATATAGAATTTAGCTAGAATGATCAATAGATTTAAGATATATGGTCTTTCCTCAAATGTATTGTCATAGTCAAAGAATCCAAAACTATACTCATAAAACAATGCAAAATCCATGTACGAGGAGTCACTAATACATTTTGAAACATCTTTCCATAGAGTCCTAGAATACTGACAATTCCAAAAAAGATGGGGCATCATTTCTGGATGAGCTGAGCAAAAAGAGGCCGCTGTGGGAGGTGGAGGAACGGCGTTTGAAAAGTTGACACGCTGGCACGCGATTAAAGTGGCTCCGGTGGTCAAATGCTGTAGTGCTGCCTCGCGGTGGGTGAACATGTGGGATGTGGGAGCATAAAATCAGCATCCAGAATCAACAGTGCTGTAGTTATGTTTTTCCACACCGCTGTCCGGACAGTGGTGTGGTGATTAGGGAGACATTTACTCCCGTTTTGGCCGCTGGTTAATCCTGCCACGAGAATCACCATCTCTAATGCTCCCCCGTTCATGGGAAATGCAGCTTTGGAGAAGGAGCTTGCGAGATACGGACAGCTAGTGTTCCCGATAAAAAATGGTCTCTTCAGGTTGCCAGTCTCCTCACTTGAAACATGTTGTGTCCCATAGGAGGCAAGGTTTTATGATTCTGAAAAATATTGCGGAGGATTTGGATCTGAAGCTCAAATTCAGGACCGACGAGTTTGACTACATTGTCTTTGTTACATCCGGTATGATGAAATGTTTTGGCTGTGTGGGTCAGAGGGGCATTTAATAAGGTCTTGATTTTCATTGGGAGTGATGAAGAAGGACAGGATTAGGAACGATTATATTAGAAGGACCGCTCAAGTTGGACAGTTTGGAGACAGAGCAAGAGAGGCAAGATTGAAATGGATTGGACATGTGTGGAGGAGAGATGCTGGGTATATTGGGAGAAGGATGTTGAATATGGAGCTGCCAGGGAAGAGGAAAAGAGGAAGGTCAAAGAGGAGGTTTATGGATGTGGTGAAGGAAGACATGCAGGTGGCTGGTGTGATAGAGGAAGATGCAGAAGACAGGAAGAAATGGAAACGGATGATCCGCTGTGGCGTCCCCTAACAGGAACAGCCGAAAGTAGTAGTAATAGTAGTAGTAGTAGACAATCACAACTAGGGATGGGTATCGTTAGGATTTTATCGATACTACTACTCTTATCGGTACTGCTTATCGGTTCGGTACTTTATCGATACTCTTATCGGTTCTTTTTGATTATTATGCAAGAAAAAAAGACACTTAATTAAGAACAGAATCAACATTGCTTTATTATTCTATTATATAACTTTATATAAATATAAACAAATATTATTTATTCAGCAGCAACAGCAGCAGCAATGTTTTAAATGCGTCTGAATTATAGACTTTATAATCAACATTCAACAACAACAAATAAGATAAAAATAAAAGTAGATAAAGATAAAGAAAAAAATATATATAACAAAAATAAATTTTTACAGCAAAAGGCTAACGGAAGTTCAAACAAACAAGAACCTAGAACATTATCCTAACAGTTCTTCTGCAGAAAAATCAACATATCTGCCTTCTCCGGCAGGAGTCGTGATCTCTCCTGACTTATAGTGTCCCCGGCTATTAGCCTAGCTAACTCCGTATCTATGGCTTATATATTTGTAGCTAAACAATTAGCTAAGCAATTATATTTTATTTATTGGCCTATTCGTAATAATTCGTTATTAGCCTAGCTAACTCCGTATCTATGGCTCATACGGCTTACCTGCAGTGGATGTGGATGGAACACTACGAGCAAAGCAGTGGAAAACGCTGCATTTCTGCAGATTAATACCATGTTTCGACAAAAGAGGTTTCGACAGATTGCTTGTATTGCCACCCTTACTGGCAAATGATTTGTTGCACTTGTGGCAACGAGCGTTGTTGTCATCGACTTTTGAAAAATATACCCAAACTTTTGAACGTTTAGTTCTCTCCGCCATGATGAGCACTTGAGCAGAGCTGTCTGTGCGTGTGTGAGCGAGTGTGGAGCACAGCACAGCCCCGCCCCTCGCGCAGTAAGAGAGAGAGACAGAGAGATGGAGAAAACGGCAAACAAGATTATGTTCGCGACGTTTAAATTCCTCGAAAAACACAACTGCCACAATATAAATCTCACTCCATGATTTCTCGAGTACCTACCGACTACCGATAGCAGAACCGAAAACGTCGGATCTTAAAAATGCTCCGGTTTTTACTAATTTAGAACCGGTTCCCGTTTAGAACCGGGTTTCGGGGGGGCATCCCTAATCACAACTAAGGTATAAGGCCATTAAACCAAACCACTGTACAATCTAACATTAGCTGATAAACTAAAATGGGAATCAGTAGCTGGACAAACTGAAAGCAGAGGTGGCTCATCAGTGTGAAATACAAACTTCTTACCAACACGGATCGGCGATTCGAATCCCCGTGTTACCTCCGGCTTGGACAGGCGTCCCTACAGACACAACCGGTCATGTCTGTGGGTGGGAAGCCGGATGTGGGTATGTGTCCTGGTCGCTGCACTAGCGCCTCCTCTGGTCGGTCGGGGCGCCTGTTCAGGGGGGAGGGGGAACTGGGGGGAATAGTGTGATTTTCCCACGCACTACATCCCCCTGGCGAAACTCCTCACTGTCAGGTGAAAAGAAGCGGCTGGCGACTCCATATGTATCGGAGGAGGCAATGTGGTAGTCTGTAGCCCTCCCCGGATCGGCAGAGGCGGTGGAGCAGTGACCGGGGCGGCTCGGAAGAGTGGGTTAATTGGACGGATAAAATTGGGGGGGGGGGTCCAAAAAAGAAAAAAGAAAGAAATACAAACTTCTTACACAGGCACATCATTTCATACTTTGTTTTCATGCACTAAAATGTGATCTGAGCAACATGTTAAGGGAACAATTGTGTCTTCAGGGACGCGAATATGTCTGGCTTTATTCAAGAACTTGTTCCCTCAGCAGCAGCAGAAGGGTTCCTTCACATTTCTTTTTTTTTTTTTTTTGGTTGACTTTGTGCATCGGCTGATGAATTATTGACCTCCCCCAACACTCCAGCCCTCCGTAGCACAGAGCAATAACAACCAGAAGCAACAATATTGCCAAACCCATAAAGAGACAAAATTGAGGGAAAATGAAAGGCGATAAATAAGAAAAATGGAATTTACCCAAGACACAGGTGTGAGAAACCTGTAACATTGCAAAGTTGTAGACAGTCTTGGAGGCGTGCTGCTCTGAAATGTGTCATCTAATGAAAACCACGAGTTTCCTCCAACTGCTGTAAATTTGATATTAACTTCATTCACTATGATGGTCCTAGCAATCAAACGCACATGGTCAATAGTTTGATTGTGATCATGATGAAACAATGAGGGCCAGCTCTTCATTGCACTGACATGTTGAGAATACATTGGGGCTCATAAATGTTTAGCGCAGACCCATAGTCGGCCTCAGCAGCCCCATGCACAGTCCGGTTTAGTGTCTAACAACCCTGAATGCATGATGAGTTTAGCGGGATGCTAATCCCAAATCAGTGCACCTCATCAGCCCAATTGCATCTATAACAGCTACAAACTGATTTTTGTTAAGTACCTAGCTCATCATGTTTCAGGACCAAATCAACACCTCTTCAATGCAAATGCATGCGTTTATGCACGTGCGTGTGCGCAGGCACACACACACACACACACACACACACACACACACACACACACACACACACACACACACACACACACACAAAGTAGCGTCTGAAGAACACTCCATTTGTGAGCGATTCAACAAAGCAAGGAACTCAAAGGAGTGGACGTGAGGGGCAGAAAACACAAATTTCTCCATCTACTGAAAGCAGTTAACGTGTGTTTCCCTGTTTATGAATCTACTAGAATCATATGGCCACTGGACAGGTTATAAACTCGGTGTCAAGAAAACAGCTTCTGTTTGTAAATCAACCCTCTGCACATGAAATTCACATGGGATTCAAAATAAATTAATTTTTTGGGAGTCAACATTACACAAGTAGAGATCACATCAATCGGAAAATTCAAAGAGATATGAAGAGATGGCCAGTTCTTCCATTAGATTTTAGCTCTACAATAGAAATACAGGTAGTCCTCGGGTTATGAACAAGTTCCATTTTTGAGTCTGCTCTTATGTCGAATTTGTACGTAAGTTGGAACAGGTGGGTACAGTTCACATCTACCATCAATTAGTCAAAAGAAAGTTATACGTGCCATATCGTGGTCTGGGGTCTGTGCTCCCACGGACCCTCTTTTCCGCAATTATGATCTTTTAAGGCTTGCTGAATGTATGTTTTTCATAATGCTTGTTTCATGTACCGTGTTATCTATGGAATCAATGACAGACTGTGACCTCATTGAAATTTGCCTCCCTCCTCATGCATTTAGCACCAGCAATAAGCACCTTGCAGCGGGCAAGTGGCGCAGGGTTAGGTGCACGAGCCTTGGTGTGGCGTGTAAAGGCCCACAGGTGTTGAACGAGTTAAGTGACGATTTGAAAATGTCATCGTTCAAACATGTCCTTAAAAAGAAATTAAAACATAAATTAATTCAGAAATATATTGCTGACTAAAAACTTGCTAATTATAGGGCTAGGACTTTAGATTTGTTTTTCGTAGGTTTTACTTCTTTTGTTTTTTCTTTCCTTTTATATCTGTTACTCTTTATGTAAATTACTTTGTTTAAAGTATGGGCCCCCGTCCATAAGCTCTGCCGAGCTTCCTTGGGTGTCCCTTTTCACACCATTTTGTGTATTATATATGTATAAATTGTTCTTTTTGTGTGTGAAATAAAGTTTAAAGTTGAGTTGAGTTTGTCTTAGTATATATTTTACATAAAACATCATGAATAATGCAGTAATAATAATAAATGTAACTACAGTGCAGTATTTATAATTGAGAGAGAGAGAGAGAGAGAGAGAGAGAGAGAGAGAGAGAGAGAGAGAGAGAGAGAGAGAGAGAGAGAGAGAGAGAGAGAGAGAGAGAGAGAGAGAGAGAGAGAGAGAGAGAGAGATACCGGGTAAGGGAAAAACGTTAAGAGCGTTTCGCCTCCCTGAACGCTTTGTTATTTCCGCTTTGGTTTCAGTCATGATCGTTTTCCTTTTCTTCGACGCATCACCATCACTTGCATCAGATTTACGCTCTGAAGCAATGATTAAGGGCGTAAACACGCGAAAAAAAGTCAAGACACACCGCACATACATCGTTTACGCGACCCGACTTAAAATGGCGACGACAGCGTGGCGATTTTCTCCCTTGGGCCGACGAACCGCCTAAAATGCGCAGTGTTTTGAGCGTCGGGCGCCACGCAAAGTAGTCCGTCCGTTCGTTAGTACGAACTATTGTGTGTAACTCCATCCAATCCACCCATCCATTATCCAAGCCGTTTATCCCAATTGGGGTCGCAGGATGCTATCCCAGCAGTCATTGGGCTGCAGGCGGAGGGACACCCTGGACAGGCCACTAGGCCTGTGTAACTCGATTTTTTAAAATAGGCTTTACGGAGGTCCGTTTGTAAGTACGGGCGTTCATAACCCTAACCCTGTAACTAAAATGAATATACCTACATATTACAAAGATTGCTTTTCGTTTTTTTTCTTTTTTGGGGGGGGGGTTCATCTTTTTCTCCCAATTTCTGCCAATTACCCCACTCTTCTTAGCCTCTGCCGATCCGGGGAGGGCTGCAGATTACTACATGCCTCCCCCGATACATGTGGAGTCGCCACTCGTTTCTTTTCACCTGAAAGTGAGGAGCAGAGCCGGCCCAAGGCTTTATGGGGCCCCAAGCAGAATGTGATTTGCCCCACCCACCACCACGCTAAACCCACCTCACACCGCCGACAATATTTTGTCCATGCTTGATCGTTACCATACCATTGTCATGACTTACTACTGTGCTGGAAAGTCTTAAAATAAACCAGCAGACAATGCATTTACTGAACAAGTTACTATTCAATTGCTTTTGAACTGTGCAAAAGTGCAGAACAGTAACAAAGAAATGAATTATTTTCTTACATAAAATGCAAATGCAAAAACAGACAACATTAAAGAATTAAATAGAAACCTAAATAATGACATACAATGAACAGAGGAACTTCTAACATCTAACAATATAACAATAATGTGCATGAACCTGACCCCAGCTCTGACATAGGCATCGGAAATGATTGAACCAGTAGCATTAATTTGTCAGTCTGCTGACAACATGATATCAAAATATTTCGTTTTTTTTTTTTTTTTTTTGGTGATTACTACTGATACATCACACACAATATATATATTTATCAACCTGACGTGTTTGACATTTCAAGCGCTCTTGGGGGCCCCTGCTGGTGCGGGGGCCCTAAGAGACCGCTTACTTCGCTTATGTCTTGGGCCAGCTCTGGTGAGGAGTTTCAACAGGGGGACATAGCGCGTGGGAGGATCACGCTATTCCCCCAGCTCCTCCTACCCCCCAAACAGGCACCCTGACCGACCACCGGAGGCGCTAGTGCAGCAACCAGGACACATCCACATCCGGCACCCGCAGACACAGCGAATTGTGTCTGTAGGGACGCCCGACCAAGCTGGAGGAAACATGGGGATTCGAACCGGCGATCCCGTGTTGGTAGGCAATGGAGTAGACTGCTACGCCACCCGGACGCCCCACATACTACAAAGATTTCTATACCTATTCATCTTTGCCATTAATGGTACCACAAAAGAAGTTCACAATATGGGACAAATGGATTGTGAGGTTAATCTGAGAATTAAAGAAGCCTTGAGTTAGGTATGGGCCGCACGGTGGTGCAGTGGTTAGCGTGGTCACCTCACAGCAAGAAGGTTCTGGGTTCGAGCCCCAGGGTCCAACCTTGGAGGTGTTGTCCTGGGTCATCCTCTTTGTGGAGTTTTCATGTTCTTCCCGTGTCTGCGTGGGGTTTCCTCCGGGTGCTTCGGTTTCCTCCCACAGTCCAAAGACATGTAGGTCAGGTGAATCGGCCGTACTAAATTGCCTCTAAGTATGAATGTGTGTGTGTGTGTGTGTGTGTGTGTGTGTGTGTGTGTGTGTGTGTGTGATGGCCTGGCGGCCTGTCTGGGGTGTTTCCCTGCCTGCTGCCCAATGACTGCTGGGCTAGGCTTCAGCATTCCCATGACCCTGAGAGCAGGATAAGCGGTTCGGATAGTGGATGGATGGAGTTTGGCATGCAGGTTTGCAACTCGCCTATGATGAAGGAGCTATGGCTCTTCTGAAGCGAAAGGAATATTTCTATGCTACACTACACAGAGCTTTGACAAGTTGGTAGAATGCATATTACAGTGAGATGGAAGGACACAGAAATGTGTTGAAGGATGTCATGTCTAATGTTTAATTTTAAACTAAGGGATGTTTATGAGAATGGAAAAAAGATGGATCCCATTACTGCCTGTACATAAGAAATATGGCTCACAGTAGTGAAGCAATATAAAACTGAAGAGAAATAAGATTTCTACATTGGATGGTCAATGATCCAAGATTCAAACCAGGGATTTGTGACCAGACATTCAGAAAATGGATGCATATGGACATTGGGCACCAGTCTCTAAACGAGGAGATTCAGAGTTTTCACAACTCGGAGGAAAAAAATGCGGCCTGGAGAATTATGAGGGTTTTTTTTAAGATATTTAAAAGTGAGAGATATTCTGAGGAAATGGTAAAAAAGGTTTCCTCCAATAAAACAAATGTAGAGTAATCGCTGCCTTCTACCAAGATTTAACGGCATGTAGAGGAACCTTTACGCTGCACATCTAATCAAAATGGGGAGCAGAATTTAAGATACACCAAGAAATGATGAATTGTCCAATATATGTCAGATACATAAATCCACTAGCTCCATGAGATGGAAGCAATTCGGGTGGAGGAATATAATTAGATTTTTCATACAGATCTCTTCATAAAACAGCCATACTGGAGGTTATGTGGCCACGTGACTACAGACCATACCCATGTATTCTGGAGGTGAATGGTGCTGAAGGAGATAATAGGCTATATGAAATACATAAAACATGTACTGTGATGTATTTAGATAATCTGACACAAGAAACTGTATGAGATGAGTCAAAGTACTAGCTACTTGCTGCTAGTAACAACGCAGCTAAAATTACATGGTAGAAACTTGATCCCACAAATCAGAGGCAATGGATGAGATTAATGTGATGTGGAAAGACAATTATTCTGCAAGTGCAAGAGAATCAATACAGTGGAAAAATAGGAGAAATTGAGAGTATACAGAAGCCAACAAAACAATTCCAATTATTGATATTGCACAAATATAAGGAGATTGTAAGACTGTGACTATTTGACATGCACTGGATGCTCAAACCTCATTGCCATACCTAACATAAAACAAGCAATAAGAATCAAAAACTGCTATATAAAAAGATACCTACTGATTTATTGTGGATTTTATATGCTAATAAATGTTCATGTGAAAACATTGCTGCATTGTTATGGTAAACCAACTGATTTGTGCCATTATTAAAACATCTTATGGGCCAGCCCTGTATAGTCTGGGTGTGCAGGGGGCACCAATTTATCCTGTCAAAGCAAAAACAAACAAGGGTATGGGGAGGAGGGGACTCCTGTCAAAAGCATGTATGCAGAGGACACCCAGCAGCTCAGGGGCTGTTCCCTCTGTCACTCTACGCGTGGCTGTCTGGCCCATCAAGAGAACTGGTTTTTGGAGCACTTAAGTAAACTTGGACACCCGCCGATCCCCTCCCTCAGCTGCCGAGCCCCTCCCTCGTCACGTCGAAGCATGTCCTCAAGGGAAACGCCCGGCGGGAGTGGAGTCTTGTTCCTCCTTGGTGTTAGCTCAGATTCAGCAGATCTGTAACCCCCACAGCTGTCAGCATGTTCAAATGAAAGGGACTGGGTCCTTTAAGGACAAGCTTTGAACAACAGGGTGGGCAAAATAACAGTATTTTCTGTTACAACGCTGTAATATATAGCATTTTCTTTGGTTCATTAATGATTCAATGAGCTGTCAATAAAAGTCCACGTGAGTTCATTTTGCTACACATCTGTTTTTGTTGTTTTCCTTGTTCAAGTGCAGTATGAATGGCAACTGACCACAACGACGAGGGGATCTGTGTGAACCCTGGTTGGCTGTCTAACAAACAATGTGCTCTTCAAAGTCAGATTTTGGATGGAATATCAGGATGGATGGAGCGGCACACAATTTTGTTACCTCTTTAATATGCACCCAGTTTACATCTATGTAACAACATGTTCTAGACATTCACAAAAAAAATCAAATCAACCTCCCTCCCCTCTCCTGGTGCTCTAAATGCCGTTTCATGAGACCTTTAAAGCAAGGGCATCCTGGGTTTGATCCTGACGCTCGTATGTACTCATACTCACATCAACAATGTTACTCGGTCTGCACACTGCCACCTACGCAATATTAATTGTCTTCGCCCGTCACTTACACCTAACAACACCACAATACTAATTCACACCCTGGTTACATCCCGTATTGACTACTGCAGTTCTATCCTCTTTGGTCTTCCCCTCAAGTGTCTTCATAAGCTTCAATTGGTCCAGAATTCAGCTGCCCGTATCATTACCTGAACTCCTTCCATAGATCATATCACTCCTGTTTTTCGGCAGCTCCATTGGCTCCCTGTTAAATACCGTATTGACTTCAAGATACTGTTTCTCACCTTTAAGGCCCTTAACAACCTAGCTCCGTCATATCTTTCTGAACCCCTTCATATCCACACACCCTCCCTCACTCTCAGATCCTCTTCTGCTCTCCATTCTCTTCTGCTACACCATTGGCCTGCTTGACTACCGAGGGGGCCAAAGCCTTCAGCCATTCTGCCCCCCGCCTATGGAACGCTCTCCCACGAGACATTGACTCTCTTTCAATCTTCAAATCCCATCTCAAAATGTACCTTTTCAAACTGGCATATTCAGTCTCATACACGCTTCAATGAGTTTTGTGCAGATGATGATTTTATATTTATCTGTTGCATTACTATTACGTGGAGTTTGCACGTTCTCCTTGTGTGTGTTCCCTCTGGGTACATCGGTGTCATCCCACAGTCTGAAGACATGCATTCTAGTTGAATGGAGACTCTAAATGCCCATAGGTATCAATGGTGTGTGTGCAGGCCGTCTAATGAATGGACTGGTGACCTCTCCCTGCCTTCTGCCTGTTACCTTTCCCGGAGGAAACTCACAGATGAGAAACCAACCGCATGACTCGCAGACAAGGAGATTCAGTAATACTCGGTTTAATGAACCAAAACAGTCTTGTACTTGCCACAAAGTTCGGAACATAGGTCATACAGACGAGGCGAACAAAATCCGGCGAGGAGTAGTAGACAAAATCGAGGTCAGGGAACACGAAACTGAGATGAAAACACGAGGAAGCAAGACGCTCAGACAAAAACAGGGTGGATCGTTGGACAGAGGTTACACAGACAAGACAAACTGGCACTGAGCGAGGAGATCAAACAGACTAAATACACTAGGGGGCTAATCAGGGAATGGGGAACAGTTGTGGGATACAACACGGGGTTGACTGAGGACAAAACCAGGGGGAGAAACAGACATAGCAAAACAGGTGAGAACTTAAAAATAAAACAGGAAGAACAGACAATGACTAAGGTAATGGACTGACTGACTGAAACTAAGGAAGACAATGACTGCCGAAAATTACTGACTGAACTAACTTAGGAGACAGTAAAATGACTGACTGGACTGAACTGGGAGACGTGACGGAAACAATGACTGAGAAAATGACTGACTGAACTCAACAAGGGCAGCACGGTGGCGCAGTGGTTAGCACAGTCGCCTCACAGCAAGAAGGTCTTTGGTTCGAGCCCCAGGGTAGTCTAACCTTGGGGGTCGTCCCGGGTCGTCCTGTGTGGAGTTTCATGTTCTCTCCATGTCTGCCTGGGTTTCCTCTGGGTGCTCCGGTATCCTCCCACAATAGGTCAGGTGAATTGCCATGCTAAATTGTCCCTAGGGTTGTGTGTGTGCGTGTGTGTGTGTGTGTGTGTGTGTGTGTGTGTGTGTGTGTGTGTGTGTGTGTGTGTGTGTGTGTGTGTGTGTGTGTGTGTGTGTGTGTGTGTCGCGTCGGCCCTGTGATGGTTTGGCGGCCTGTCCAGGGTGTCTCCCCACCTGCCGTCTAACGACTGCTGGGATAGGCTCCAGCATCCCGCCACCCTGAGCAGGATAAGCGGTTTGGATAATGAATGGATGAGCTCAACTAGGGGACTGAACTAACCTAGGAGACATAGTAAAATGGCTTACTGGGCTGAACTGGGCGACATAATCGCCTTATGCATGCTGGGATACAGGTACTCCAGCCCCAGCACCACTGAATTGGAATAAGTGGGTATAGAAAATGCAATACCGTATTTCCCAGGCTACAAGTCGCAACGGAGAATAAGTTGCACTCAGCAAAAAACGCCTTGTGAGGAAAAACAAAATCGCCTCGGTGAACAAGTCGCATTTATATGGTGGTACCATAGAAACTGAATGACCATAGAACGGACATTCTAATACATATCTAATACCAACCAACGCCCGTCGCTAACAGAGCCATAGATATGCGTGGCTCTCCTGTGCTCCAATGTCCAGCCGGGCCCGTCGCCATCGGAGCTATAAACGGGTAAGCGGGTAAACACCGGGACACAAAGAGCCATGGACAACTATAGCTCTGACAACGACTCCTAGAGGATAAATTCTGAGTCTCATCACCAGCCAGTCAGACTAGCTTGGTCTAGTCAGAAAGGCACGAACTGAGGAAGCCTCTTGGATGAGAGGCGAAACGTCTTCACGGATATATACCAAGTCCAGTTGCACTTGATTCAACTCCTTTGGATAACCATGACCTGGATGAATGAGAACATTCACAGACATGTCCTGTCAGCGTGTCATTGAGTAAGACATCCATTCATCCAAACTGCTTATCCTGCTCTCAGGGTCACAGGGATGCTGGAGCCTATCCCAGCAGTCATTGGGCGGCAGGCGGGGAGACACCCTGGACAGGCCGCCAGGCCATCACAGGGCCGACACACAGACACACAGACACACAGACACACACACACACACACACACACACACACACACACACACACACTCACACACACACACACACACACACACACACACACACACACACACACACACACACACACACACACACACACACACACACACACACACACACACACACACACACACACACACACACACACACACACACACACACACACACACATTCACACCTAGGGACAATTTAGTACAGCCGATTCACCTGACTTACATGTCTTTGGACTGTGGGAGGAAACTGGAGCACCCGGAGGAAACCCATACAGACACAGGGGAGAACAAGCAAACTCCACACAGAAGACAATCTGGGATCACCCCCAACGTTGGACAACCCCAGGGCTTGAACCCAGGACCTTCTTGTTGTGAGGCGACCGTGCTAACCACTGCGCCACCGTGCTGCCCTGAGTAAGACATACTAAACCCCAATTTACCCACTTATTTCAATTTACTTCGGTATGAGGATTGGCTGAATGTCTGAATTATGGATAGTTTGTCACAATATGTTTGGAGTGATTACCAGCAGTTAAGAGAAGAAGAGAAAGAATCTATTAACAGCTATTTTCTTCCTGATATGATATTTACTTCTTTTAACACAGTTAAATCCTGCTCACGCTGCACAGAAATCTGGAGTTCCCTTGAGGCGTTTCTCTCATTTGTCACTGACTCCTCCAACATGGTAGCGTATACCTCATATTAACCGTTGGGAACCACTCACATTTGCCATGACAGGCCACAGCAGACAAAACTCAAGGATCTGACTTGACTGTCAAGGTGGACACAATGTCGCCATGAATTATAAAACAACAAAGACTCACGAGATTATGGGATGCTGTAACCCAAAGCAATCAGGAAATTGTGACGTATTGTATAGCACAAAGTATTCAAAGGGTTGAGAAATGCTATAACACAAGTGATATTAGGAATTGGGGCAGGTTGTAACAACAACGATTCTAGTCATTGCAATAAACTCGAAGCAAAAGATTTTAGTGGTTGTGATAAACCGCGGCACAAATTGGGAGGACAAAAAGAGGATCCATCTCTCCCACCAGACTCGATTAATGAGCCAATAATGTTGCTGTGCTCTGTCTCATTACACACTGATCTGCTCGCTACACCCACAGATGCTGGAACCACTGCTATCTAATGGCCCGGAGGAAACGAACAAATACTTCCCCCACAACAAATGGAAACCCCTTTGTTTCAAATTTGTCTTTTGAAACTTCTCCTCCAAACCGCGAGCAGCGAGCAAACCCTGGCTCATATGCTCCTGCAGTACAGGGAAGGCGATAAAAAATTAATTCCACCCCTTATTATTGCAAGAGGTTTTCAGATTAAAAGTAAGGCATCAACGGGTAATGGCGGGAAGATGAAAGACGTTCATTTATGTTTCATGGTGTCGGATCTTTTCCAAATATACCATTTCTAAAAATAGATCATGGGTCTGCAGTCTTGGAAATACTTGAAGAATATCAAATCTACAGAAGGTTGACAAAGTGCAAGTGCCCTTTTTTTAGCATCTGCATGACAGATGTGGAAATGGGAGCTGCCCAGTATCCCCATACTGTTTCGCTGTTGGTCAGTTAGTAACTCGGCCTGCACAGTAAGAGCTGAGGTGTTTTGCTCAGCGAAGGGAGCACACTTTTCATTCATTTTGCCTGATCAGATTTGTCCAACTTGTCCGGCTTTCAAACTGGATTTTCAGGGAGCCTTTTTCCCTCTAACTATTTTACTGGCACTTCGTCCGGGTAACGCTGGTACCGATATAGACAATTTCCAGTGTCCGAGCACAAACTGGAAATGGATGTACCCATTTTCCAAGGGCAAAAGTCTTCACTTACAGTGCAAAGTGATCATAGAAGACATACAGAGGAAAGTAGGACGTTACATATCTCACTCTACGTTGAAAAATTAAAGCCGGCATCCCACGTCAGTTCAGTAAGAAGCAGAGGGGAATGGTGCCAGCTTCACGTGATCCATCCAGACAACTCGATAACAGCTGTGAGGCAACTATGGGAACACTGAGCTGGACATGGGTGAAACAGAATCTGAGAATAATTCATGCAGTTTGTTTAAGGGTTCTTAGAGAGTCGGACAGGAGGGGTTACATTACTTTAGGAAAACTGATGGCTAAAAGATAGCTACGGCAAACCACAAAAGGTGGAAATGCAACACAAATACTTGGGACGTACCATATGTACAATGTGAACGATCACAAAAAAGATGCTTTAATTTAGAGAGCAAAGGAAAAAGTTGCATGAAAAAAATGGCATGTTGCTTTCTTTGCAGGGAAAGAAGATTGTGGGGATGGGGTGAAAATTCTCTGCCAAAGCGGGAAGATTCATAATTAATTTTCACAATAACACGTCTTCTTCCTTTTAATAGCTGTTACCCAAAGGCACCAACATTTGTAGAAAATAATTTTCTCAAGTGCTTTGACAAACATCAGAGGACCGGAGTCTCTCGGCAGTGTCAAGACACTCCAATTTGCATTTTGCATGACCAGGGCAACGAGGAGGACAGTGAACTCAATGTTAGCAGTCATAATGTCCAAACAAAAGGGACAGAAATGTGCCAGTACAGAATCAGAAGCACTTTTAAAGGCATTTATTGATGAAATACACACTTAGGTTTTGACAAAAGCTTCCGTAGTACTGTACGTAAGAAATTCCAGCCCCATTTCTAAACCCAAAACTCCTTGAATCAAATGTGGTAATGGAAACCATTTCATTACATGTGCAATAAATAACAAAAATACAAAAGGAGGCAAGGAAAAGGGCACCTGAATTAAGTGCCCGCGTTAACCCGAAGGAAATAAAAAGAAAATTGTGTCACAAACTGGGAAAAAAGAAAAGGTATTGAGACAAGACCAAAATAAAATCCAGTCATCTTGTATTTCGGGTGCATTAGTGTATGTTCTGAGATTTCCTGGTCACCCTCAGGACCAGAAGGCATTTAGTGACCTGAGGAATTGACTGGAAATAAAAATGGAGACAAAGAGAATTGGATTTCTACGCTGAAACTTGGAGCCATCTGAGAAACGTATATTGCACATTTTCCTTGCAAATACAATTAGCCACATTGCCAGATTTATGATCTATTTTTCCTGCCCTTGACCCCAAAACTTAAAAAAAAAACCTGTTTTTTTATTTTTTTTTGTTTGTTTGTTGTAAATAGACAGAGCATTGCGTAGACATGAAGACACTTAGAATAATATAAAAAGGGCGTTTCATTACAAATTCATAATTTAAGAAGTAACATTTCAGAGTCCGGTATGTGTTGTTAGACAAAGAGAAGGAAAAAAAAATTTTTTTTTTTGAAAGAAATGATACAAATTCAAGAGCACAAAGGAGAGCCAATCTCCTTAACCAAAATTCATTAACAAGCAAGCTACTGCAGAAGTCATTTCTTTACAGCATAAATAAATAATATTAATACAAAAATGGACAGATTTTTTTTTTCATGACATCAGCTATGGCTCATGGGGGCATGCCACTGTGAGGGTTTGTAGCTGGCAGACCAATTTCCCAAACTACGTGGGAATTAAAACCAGAGGTTCTCAATGGATTATTCATACATACGTGTCATTGATCAACCACTGCTGCTTTGTGACAGGGCGTTCCTTATCTAAACACATGTAGCCCTGTAGAGGTCAGTGACAGTGCAATGTCTCGAAAAGCATCAGTCGCAATGGAAATTTGATCCTGGACTGTGAACGCATGTCCAAAAAAAAGAAGAAAAAAAAAATCTAACCAGAGTTGCTCTGAAAACTGCCAGTACAGAACTTGATTCTGTGCACTTGAGCATGGTGCCTTTACAGAGCCAAACAAGCTTCTTAGAGCAGGGGGGGCAGTGGTGCGATAACCCCACCCCCAACCCCCCTCCAGGCAAACAACCCATACACCTTTTTATTTTGTGGAGTGCATCTTAGTCTTTCTAGCTGTTTCGGTGACCCCTGTGGTTTCTCTTTTGCATGCACGCACACATACACGCGCATACACACACAGCCTGATTGTGAGATTACCAAGCTTGCCAAAGGATTTAGAAATAAAGGAGAAATACAGACCTCGGCAACAAAAGAAGCTACCAAACTCCCAGAGTGGACACAGAGTGGAGTAAACAAGCAGAGCCATTTGAAGTCCCCCGGGAATGGTTTGGGTGCCATCCTTGGCAGACACGAAATGAACCTTGCTGCTTTCAGAAAACCGTCCGAGACTCTGCCGAGTTCAGGCAGAGAAGAAGCCTAGACAGGCCGTTTACAAGTCTACACAAATATGGTGCTGGGTAGACTAACAATCCCCCGGTGCTGACAGTCCACTTGGGAGGGAGGTTGCAAAACCGCCTCGGATAAAAATTCCACACCAGCTCCCCCTCCCTGAGCACCAGACGGATGCGGGGTGGGAGATAACGAAGGGGGCTGACAGCTGGTCAAGGTCAAATCAGAGAGCAGGAGTGCATGAGTCGATGCTCTGACAGGCTGCGGCCTCTGCTACATGCAGGAAAACTTTTCCGAGCTGACACCGACTCATGTTAGTCGGTGAAGCGGAGTCGGACCTCCTGTAAGCCTCTTAGCCTGGCTCTCAAGTGTAGCGGCACTGATGTCTCAATGTTCGCGATGATAAAAGCGTAAACATCGATCCCTTCCGCTGCACAGGGGATGGAATATGCAGCCAGCAGGATACGCTAACGCACGTGCACACACATACACACACTCTCTTTTGAGGCTTGGTGAAGATCTAGTCTCGAGGGAGCTGGAGTGAACTTTGGAAAACACCGCCTTTCTTAGCTGTAGCTGCTCCAGACCTACAAATCTGCTGAGCCAATTATCTACGATAAGGTGAGGAAAGCCCAAATCTGCCTTGGTGCAAACGCAAACATTTCACCGGTGACACTGTGGTTTGAACTGTGACTGCCGAGAGTCCCGAAAGAAGTGCAAGTTTCTCTTTGAAGCAGGAAATAACACGGCCTATTTCTCATCGCTATTCGTTTGTTTTTCATAGCACCGGCACCAGTCCGTGACTTACTTAAAATTCTCTGTGTCTGCTTCCTGGCGTGAGCCCCGGCCATCGAGTACAGCAAACCAAACAAAAAAAGGACAAGGGAAAGAGTCAGAACCTTCTTTATCTGCACAGCAAGACAGCTGTGACAAGTAAAGACACCCCAAGACTCTAGCGTGTATGGCCTCGGCACAAAGACCTCTGGGGAAAAACAAACAAAAGAAAAGAGGCATCACCACAGCTCATGACAAGAAGCCTGCCCCCCCCCCCCCGCCCCCATTACGCCAACTCTTTGAGATGTGAACAGTTTGTACGAGAAAGAAGTTAGCACCGTAAAGAAGCACCGTGTTGCACAGAGACAGGGACGACCCCCAGACCCCCTCCCCAACCCCACCCCCGACGGCCCCGAGGCCCGTTACCCTAGAGCCCCTGCTCCATGCTGGCAGTCAGAGGGCTCTCTGAACACTCACAGGGGACAAAACAAGCAGAGTCAAAGAAAAACAAAACAGCGAGAAGAATTCCCACGAGCAGTCTTTGTTTCAATGGCAGCCACTTGTACAGTACCAAGCAGAGAATGTACTGCATGGCAAACAACATCATTGTTTGTTTTGATGGGGGGGGGGGGGGTTTCTTTAGTAATGGTTATACCCAGTAGCACCTTAAGGTCATTCATCAGTTACAATACTTGAAGTGAAACTCTGTTGTACATGCATAAGGGATTGCAAGAGCTGCACACTTAAAACACAGGGCGTTTTGGATGGGCCAAGGTCAAACGGCATGATGACACGTTAAGGAACCGAATAACAGAAAAAGATAAACCAAAACACACCATGACACTCACTGGTTGGTCAAACAGTCAAAACGGCATTGAAGCAATAATTTTTATGGTTTCTTTGGAGTCCAATCAGCTGGGCTCTTTCCATTCAATGTTGCAACGCTTTCAGGAAAACCACTACGCAGTACGATCGGGTGTTTTGCAGGAGGAAGCACTGCAGAAGTCTTTCACATCTTAAGACTACAAAGGAGATGACTTATGTGCGACACACCATTATAAAATCAGGCGTCAATTGCCAACGAGGATCTTACAACCCTGTGTTGTAACCGATGAGAAGGTATTAAAAGTACAATGCAAGACTGTTAGTACTTAATGAAAATACATAATGCATAATGTTTAGCATCACCTCAAGTACATCAAGTATTAAGATGTTCCTTAAGTACTGACACGCTGTTATCATGTACATTATTAAACAGTTACTACACAGGTTTATTCACAGGACTGAGGGATGGTACTACAAAAGGCCAAACATTAACACATGCGGAAAATGTTGGTTGACGACTGTTAGCCAAACAGTTTTGGTTGAGCTGGTTTGGTTAAGACCTGTATCGGTCTCTGTTTATTTAATGTGCATGCCATAGCCCCTCAACAGTTCCTCACTTCCATTTTGCGATTCACGATCCCATCCTATGTCAAGACCTTAATCTCTTGACTAGAGTTTTGTGACTATGCTGATGGTGCACGGGTGGTGTGACGGTCTATCAATCACCTTTTCAGCATGAGCTAAATCTCCAAAAGCGGCAGATATCACAATATATAAAATGACAGCAGGTTTATAGTGGTCACAAAGCCTATTGGCATTGAACACAAACAGTTTTCCATACTTGGGAGCTTTTTTTTTTGTGCAATTTCCAAACTAAGAAATTGAAAAATATTTGAAGTTCTTTGCCTTACCCATCCCAGACTGAAAGAACCCTGCACTTGGACATTCTATGAGACAAAACACGTTTTTCAGAGAAGATACAAAGAACCTTTGCAAAGGGGAAATGATCAGCATGCTGTTGCCAGTGAGGTAATGCTACTTGAGGTCTGAAATGGTGTTGTGGGTCCAGTTGTGAAAAAGTTTAAAAACGATTAAGCGGTCTTCGCTGAACGACAAGGAGGGCATTGAGATTTAAGACTACTTTGTAAGACAATCCTTCAGCTTCTTGAGTCACAAAGCAAACACAGAACGCAGTCGAGGGGCAGACATCCCTCAAGATTGGTGACATACATTTAAAAGCACCAAATGACCATTTAGTCATTTCTCTTTCAGAACTTTATACTGTAATGTTAGAAGAAAAAAAATGAACATGATCCCTGTGCAATACCTGAATGATGCAGAGATTTGTAAAAAAAAAAAAAAAAAAAAAGGAAAGAAAGAAGACATCTGGAAATGCTAGGGTGAAAAATTTACGTTTCTGCGTTGTTATTTCATGCCAGATACAGCTTGGATAAGGGAAATAATAACCCCTTGACTTTCAATTAACGAACAAGTCCACTTCTTATCCACGGACAAACTCCTCTGGCTCTTTGTTTTTCTCTAGAGCTACAAAGGCCTGAAGCGAAACTGTCTAATGAAAACATGTGGTCAAGTTGGCCCAGCAGGTACTACATTCTGTAAGGGCGCAAACAACGTCTACGGCCGGGTGGTTAAGGTGTACAACCGAAGCAGGTGGATCCTCCAGATCCCTTCCTGCAGCTCAGTGGATTAACCAGCTGTCTGCCAGCCGGGCTGCAGAGTCTGAATGAGCATAAGGACGGATAATAAACGACTGCCTGGCGTGAATACAGAGATTTAACCAGTAAAATCGGCTCTCCTTTTTGCCCCCTCTGTGGCTGCATATTGCTTTTTTTTATATCTTGCACGGCATTTCTGGACACCAGTGTTCTGCAGAATATTATTCTTTTTTTTTTTTTCGTCTCACTTATGCCATCCTAAAACAAAAAATTTGAGAAAAAAAAAAGCTGAATTATTTTCCATGGAAGACAGAGGAGATGAGTAACACAGGGTGGGAACGTTTTGAAGCTTTCTGTTTGGCTTATCTACCTCAAACTCTTACAAAACTAACAGCATTGCGACATAGGCAGCCCCCCCCAACCCCCACCCGCCCCCTTAGAAGCAAAAGTGGCAGAGGATCTGATATATTTGTTTTGTGTCTTTCTCAGACAACATAAAGATGCAATTATATATTTTGATACTGATAGCGAGTCTGTCTTTAAAAACCTAATTTTCCTCCATTCTAAATACATATAACCCATCATATAGATAGCACTTCTGGGATCCGCTCTATTTAACAGTCTAAAGTCTCTCTCTCTTACTCTCTTCAATCTCTCTTGTAATGACATTTTATGTACAATATTGGTATATAGAACATAAATTACTACACAAAATGTTTGCCTATTCACAATTGACAATCATCAAAGAACCCAATAGCAAATTAGAGGAAGCCAAAAAATAAAACTCAGAGACAAGAACACAGCTTGATAATCAGCTTAAGAACGATGTCTTGCAATATAACTTTTATATACCTTCTGTGCTCCCAAGACATGTTGAGTGTATTGTGAAAAAACAGAACAAAACATCTTTATATATATAAAAAAAAAAAAACTTCCCTCCTCCTCCTCAGTCATATCGTCAGGTGGAGAGACATTGAAGTCTGTAAGGAAGTCTCCTCCCCCCTGAAATTAGAAATAAAAATAAAAATAAAGAAAAATTATGATTCCCCGACATCTTGGTTGTGTGTAAACAGAGCACCGATAGTGTCTTGGTTCCACGTGTCTCCTCTGTACAAAAGTATAAATATATGCTTTCTCTCCTTTTTTTTTCACATATCTAGGATGCAGCGGACAAAAAAAAAAGAGGTTGTTTCAGTTCCAAAAACTGCCAGTGTAGCAATATCTGTGCTGGAAACTGCTGCTTTTGTTGAGTCTGTGTCGTCTCCCCCACCGCCCATCCCAGTTTGCTGGCTTTTGTGGACTTTCGCTGCGGGTGGTTGCTTGCTTGGTGTTGATCGTCTCTGCATAAATAAAAAGGGCGTTCGGCACAGTCCTGTGGCCTCTGGGCCAAAAACAACCCACTGTGTGTCCGTTCCTGCTACAGCAGATCCATCTTAGGTCTGTAATGGAGCAGGAGGGGAGATTTCTGAAATGAAGAGCAGAACAAAACCTCAGCAGAAATGTACATTTGTTAACCCTATACTCTTTTTCTCTCTTCTCTCTCACTTCTTTTCTCTCTTCTCTTTAGTCGCCAGATTCTGGCCTATCCAGCTGAACTCAACCAGTTATCAAAACATGTGAAATGAAACTGCAGTCGACATCATGATAATATTACCTCTCTTCCTTAATAATGTCTTAGGTTTGATTACCAAAACATTTATTTACCCCCCCCCCCTCCCCAATTGTTCCCACTCTTCCAAGCTTTCCTGGTCACTGCTCTACCCTCTACCCCCTCTGCTGATCCGGGGAGGGCTGCAGACTACCACATGCCTCCTCTGATACACGTGGAATCGCCAGCCGCTTCTTTTCACCTGAGAGTGAGGAGTTTCGCCAGGGGGACGTAGCGCGTGGGAGGATCACGCTATTCACCCCCAGTTCCCCCTCCCCCCTGAACAAGCACCCTGACTGACCAGAGGAAGCGCTAGTGCAGCGACCAGGACACGTACCCACATCCGGCTTCCCACCCGCAGACACGGTCAATTGTGTCTGTAGGGATGCCCGACCAAGCTAGAGGGATTCGAACCAGGATCCCTGAGGATTCGAACCGAGATCCCCATGTTGGTAGGCAACGTAATAGACCACTACGCTACCCGGGCACCCCATTTATTCTTTTTTTGATGGCCAAAAGTTACCTGAATGGGTCGAACCATGGTGGAAAAAAAATAAACAAAACTGATATTTTGTGTTTTGCAATATGTAATGCAGTATTAATGAACAAAAACATTATTTCACCAGATCAGTTCAGCTTTTAACTTTAAAGCGCCAACTGCAAAGAATTTATCCTAGCAATGCTGAGGGTGACTTTAGAGGCGAAGTAAGACAGCTGGCCAAAAAGTCATTCAATAACACTAAATTATACTATTTGTCGGACGGGCTAGAATATTTTTCTTCAAGAGGAGTCATAAAAAGAAGACTTTGCTCGAGTTTGTTTTCTATCAAGCGCAGCACAAGTGTCTTTGCTAGTTTCAGACCGACGCAGTTGTCATTTCCCCGCCCATCTTATATGAGGTATGGTCCGGCACCTCGTTTGGCACATTGCTATCTTGAGGCAGCGGAAAGTGTTGCACCATTGACAAAAACAAAACCTGGTCTAAAGTTAATGGCGCAACATTTTCCTGCGATCTAAAGCGCACATTATTCAGATAGTGAGCTGCGGGTGCACAACACATGTACACACTGTTTGTTATACACACAGCAGCCCACCAGCATGCACAAGTTTACAACTAAAAACAATGTGAGAGATTATTATCGTGCACATCACGATGTTTTGGTGGATTCCTGCTGCTCCTGTCGACGGTCTGCGCATGTGCTTTAAATTCGCACGTGAACAGATCTCTTTCCTCAGCTGAAAACTGAGATGGATTCTTGCCAAATCCACCATTTGAATAGCGATGTGCCAAGGTGCGAACGCACCTGACATTTAAAGGGAATGGGAGATGGCACTGATTGGTTTCATTCATGTTACACCAAAACACACCTATGATTAATTAAGAGACTTAAGGACAACCCCTTTGCGACTTACTTTGCGCCCAAATTATGTGGCGTTCATGTAGCAAAAAGTGGATTTGGACACATCCGACATGCACTTTAGACCATGATCATTTAAATAGGGCCCAAGAGTTTTAGGCTAACATGACTGATGGGGTCCTGCAGCCTTTGCACTGTGACTGTTGCATGTGTGCAATGTGACTGTTGCATGTGTGCACTGTGACTGTTGCATGTGTGCACCATGACTGTTGCATGTGTGCAATGCGACTGTTGCATGTGTGCACTGTGACTGTTGCATGTGTGCACTGTGATGGCGATTCTAAAACAATATTGTTCAGGACTCAATCCCTGTGTTGCAGAAAATTGACTCATTAGTCTTTCGGTCGAAATGGCAACTCACAATGGGGACCACTGAAAGGGCACACATTGGTGAATATAAGAGCACATATTCGAGCAAAACACAAAATCGATCTGTATCGGTCATGAATCATGACAAGCTTTTTCCCCTTAGCACCAGGAAAATGAAAATCTAACATGAAAAATCTATCTTAGCAATATCACTAAGTTTCAAATCTGTGTCAATTGTTTACGTGCATTACAGGTGATGAGTGTGAGTTTGGATGTGAGTCTGAGCACAGCAGCAGAACCTACTTAGTTATGCTTCCTTAGCACCAATCAAATCCTATTAGATCTACAAATGAATGCATCAACATTTCTTGATGTGATAACAGTTTGAGGCTCATGTTATCTTGCTTTCCAGTCATCTACACAGACAATCAGTGAGGAGCAGGAGGCCCGCTCAATACAAGTACAGCCTCCTTTGGGGAGTGGTGATTACCTTAAATCTCCATCTCGTCACAACAACAAATTTCAAAGTGTGGTCCTTCCCCAAGATTTCCTCGTTGCATAAAATGTCCAGCTGTGGAAAGGAAGACATGTAGACAACCGTTAAGCAACACCTCACCTGAGACTGTCCAAACTCTGTGCACACTGAATCACACTGAATCACATTTTGTTCAACGGGAAAAAAGGAGACTTGAAGTAAGCTGGAGAAATCCCCGGTTTATATGCCAGATATTCTTATTTTCTGTGTTTGGTTTGACCTTTCACCTTTGATGCAGAGCACTAAAACCAAATTTCCAAACCCAACCTGAACTTTCTCATCTTAACATTTTACCCTCTGTCAAAACATCTGTAGAGCAGCTCTGTTTGTTTCACAGTAAGCATTCATGAAACGTGTGTGTGTGTGTGTGTGTGTGTGTGTGTGTGTGTGTGTGTGTGTGTGTGTGTGTGTGTTTTTTCCAGGGCGAATATAAAAGTTGACTGGAGGTCATCCGGGTAGGGTAGCGGTCTATTCCGTTGCCTACCAACACGGGGATCGCCGGTTTGAATCCCCGTGTTGCCTCCAGCTTGGTCACGCGTCCCTATAGACACAATTGGCCATGTCGGCGAGTGGGAAGCCGGATGCATGTATGTGTCCTGGTCACTGCACTAGCGCCTCCTCTGGTTGGTTGGGGCATCTGTTCAGGAGGGAGGGGGAACTAGGGGGAATAGCATGATCCTCCTACGCACTACGTCCCCCTGGTGAAACTCCTCACTGTCAGGTGAAAAGAAGCGGCTGGCAACGCCACATGTATCAGAGGAGGCATGTGGTAGTCTGCAGCCCTCCCCGAATTGGCAGAGGGGCAGCGACTGGGGCGGCTCAGAAGAGGGGAGTAATTGGCCAGATACAATTGGAGAGGAAAAGGGGGGGGGTCACACACACACAAAAAAAGTTGACTGGGACCCAACAGCAGCAAAAGCCTTCCTTGCCAGCAACCTCTCCTCCTATAACTTAAAACATTGATATTCTGCCGGGCGCCCCCTCGTGTACACGTCTGTCAATTAATAATGAGCTGAGTGCAGAAGGTCTACCGGGGGTGAAGCAGTTTAGAAAGATGGAGAGAGCAAGTCACACAAAGCGAGAGGGAGATAGGCAATGGCGCAGAAAAGGAGAGCGAGCTAGAATTAGAAGGAAGGGTGGGAGAAAGAGAGAGAGAGAGAGAGAGAGAGAGAGAGAGAGAGAGAGAGAGAGAGAGAGAGAGAGAGAGAGAGAGAGAGAGAGAGAGAGAGGGAGGGAGGGAGAGAGAGAGAGAGAGATGGAAAGAGAAAGAGAGACACAGGGTTCTAGCTTCCGGATGGAGCCAGGCTGGCGTTAGCGCTAACGTAGATGTAGGGACAATTTCATTGGGCTCAAGGTGGTTTTTCTCTCGTATGGGCACTTTTGCTAATTTTTGGGCTCAACGTGACATCGTTTGTGCCGAAATGGCCGTGGGGTGGCAGTACAGGGTGTATCAGTCAAAATCAGGTGCAGTGCTAGTTGGTGCCAAATAAAACCAAATATTATGCCTGCGTCTCCGCCTGGCCAGACCACGTCTGAGCACAGATGCAGGCATTGTGCAGTAGTTTCCGGGCTTTAGGCGAAGGTGCACTAGACTTATCCAAAATCACACGCGCCACTTTTGTGTATGTTATGTTAGCCTATTTCATGAATAATTTAAATAATGACTACTGCCCTAAACCTTTTTAATCCATCCATCCATCCATTATCCAGACCCCTTATCCTGCTCTCAGGGTCACGGGGATACTGCAGCCTATCCCAGCAGTCACTGGGTGGCAGGTGAGGAGACACCCTGGTCTACAGGTGTATCACTGTCTCCCAACATAAAACATCCACGTGCATCATTACCAATGGAAAACAACATGGTGACAGGGCATTTCAATAATTCAATTCATCCCGTTCAACCAGAAAGAACGAACTGATTGCCTAGGCTAACTGAGCCGTGATCACAACTATTCAAGGTCTCCTGCTGTGTTCATAGAATGGTAGGAAAGAGAGGAAGATGCTAGTGAGAATGAAGACACATTAAATGGTAGCCTGTCAAATAATCATGTTTGTGTGTTGTCTAATATTACATTGGAATTGGTGTTAATGTCTGTTTTATGTGCACTTGGCAACTCTGCACCTCTGCCCAGCCCCCTTCCCCCCAAACAGGTGCCCCGGCCGACCAGAGGAGGCGCTAGTGCGGTGACCAGGACACATACACACTTCCGGTTTCCCACCCGCAGACACGGCTAATTGGGTCTGTAGGGAAGCCTGAGAAAGCCGGAGGGAACACGGGGATTCAAACCGGCAATCCCCATGTTGGTAGGCAACAGAATAGACCGCTACGCTACCCTGACGCCCAGAAATGATGTTTTGCATAACTCGGACCAGGCTTTGATCCCCATGAGGACTACTGGTCTCAACAAGGTTAGTGTTTATACTGGAAAATGTCTTCAAAAGGTAACAAAACCACACGCAGGCACACACACACATAAAGAGAGGACTCTAGTTATCTCTACTAGAGATGAAGAGGGTTGCTCATCCAACCAAGCAAAAATAACCACAGACACTTAATTTAACATCGATATCGGCCTGTAGTTATCAGACGCTCGCACTCTTGCCCTCCCTCAAGTGCTCTCTTCAATTTGGGTTTGGTGGGACTAAAACTGGAATTCTAACCAAGTAGCAGTGTCTGTATTGTGTAATAGCAAAGGTTGTTTTTCTTTTGAGTATTCACAGAGACCGCGCGAAAAAAGGCTAAATGTCAAGCATACTTCAGAGGGACGTGTAGTACACTCTTGTTTCTCTTCAGATCGTATACTCTAGCGGGACCTGTGCAGAAGTTTTGACAGTTGCTATGTCATTAAATAAGCACCATTCACTGGACTATATGTATGCAAAAAGAAGTGGCAAAAAAGTAGACAAAAAATCGTTTCTCAGGCAGAATGAGATATGTACCATGTTTGACAGAGAGAAAGCTTGTTTCAATGCAAGATCTTGACAAGAGGGATGATAGATCATTCTCTGCAAGCCATGTAATGCCATACTTTCTAAATTCTGGCCTAACAACAGGACCTGGGCCAGATGGTTATACAGTAGTGATAAGTCCGACCAAGACACTATTTCCCAAAAGAATCAACTAAAGATCCATCTATCCATCCATTAACTGAACCGCTTATCCTGCTCTCAGGGTCGCAGAGATGCTGGAGCCTATTCCAGCACTTGAAATTCATCATTCAGTATTATTCAAAATATCTACTACTACTACTACTACTACTACTACTACTACTACTTTAAGCTACTCCCATTAGGGGTCGCCACAGCAGATCACCCGTTTCCATCTCTTCCTGTCATCCACATCTTCCTCTGTCACACCAGACATCTTCATGTCCTCCCTCACAACATCCACAAACCTCCTCTTTGGCCTTCCTCTTTCCTCTTCCCTGGCAGCTCCATATTCGGCATCCTTCTCCCAAATTACCCAGCATCTCTCCTCCACACATGTCCAAACCATCTCAGTTTTGCCTCTCTTGCTTTGTCACCAAACCGTCCAACCTGAGCTGTCCCTCTAATATAATCATTCCTAATCCTGTCCTTCTTCGTCACTCCCAATGAAAATCTTAGCATCTTCAACTCTGCTACCTCCAGCTCTGCCTCCTGTCTTTTCATCAGTGCTACTGTCTTCAGACCATATAGCATAGACGGTCTCACAACCATCTTGTAAACCTTCCCTTTAACTCTTGCTGGTACCTTTCTGTCACAAATCACTCCTGACACTCTTCTCCACCCACTCCACCCTGCCAGCACGCTCTTCTTCACCTTTCTTCCACACTCCTTGTTACTTTGTGCAGCTGACCCCAAGCTGTTAAACTCATATGCTTTCATCACCTCTAATCCTTGCATTCTCGCCATTCCACTGTCCTCCCTCTCATTCATGCATAGGTATTCTGTCTTGCTCCTACTGACTTTCATTCCTCTTTTCTCCAGTGCATACCTCCACCTCTCCAGGCTCTCCTCAACCTGCACCCTACTCTCACTACAGATCACACAGATCACAAAGTCATTCGCAAACATCATAGTCCACAGAGACTCCTGCCTGATCTCGCCGTCAACCTGTACATCACCATTGCAAACAAGAAAGGGCTCAGAACCGATCTTTTATGTAATTCCACCTCCATCTTGAACCCATCTGTCATTCCAACTGCACACCTCACCACTGTCACACTTCCCTCATACATATCCTGCACCACTCCTACATACTTCTCTGCAACTCCTGACTTCCTCATACAATACCACATCTCCTCTCTTGGCACCCTGTTGTATGCTTTCTCTAAATCTACAAAGACACAATGCAACTCTTTCTGGCCTTCTCTATACTTCTCAATCAACATTCTCAAAGCAAACATCACATCTGTAGTGCTCTCTTGGCATGAAACCATACTGCTGCTCGCTAATCGTCACCTCTCCTCTTAACCTAGCTTCTATTACTCTTTCCCATATCTTCATGCTGTGGCTGATCAACTTTATACCTCTGTAGTTGCTACAGTTCTGCACATCGCCCTTGTTCTTGAAAATCGGTACCAGTATGCTTCTTCTCCACTCCTCAGGCATCCTCTCACTTCCCTAGACTGTTTTAAACAATATAGTTAAAAACTCCACTGCCATCTCTCCTAAACACCTCTGTGCCTCCACAGGTATGTCAGTATTATTAAAAATATAGATTGAGATAAACAGGGAGAACGTTGTAAGTTTTTTTTTTTTGCATCTTTGTAGGTAAAGGATTTCAGGTAGCTAATAACAGCTATCTTGATCAGTTTCCCTTTCATGTTTGCTGATATTCTGGCAAAGCAAGTGTCACTTTTCTCAAATGGAGGCTCTTATCTCACCAGACGACAGGCATCTCATGAAACATTGACTTCCCGCCAGCTGCTGAGGCATTTAAATATATGACAGGACCACAATGGTGGGTACACAAAATACAGCAATGGGAAAACGGTACACTGTTCTTTGACAAAGGGTTGTGTTGCAGAACACGCCGCTTGCCTTGCCATAGAAGACAAAATGTCTGAAAGCATTGGCTCTTGAGAGTTAATAGAGAGGACAACAATGCCTGGCTCACAGTAAGGCTGCTTTGCCAGTTG
Source organism: Lampris incognitus (assembly GCF_029633865.1). Taxonomy (NCBI): domain Eukaryota; kingdom Metazoa; phylum Chordata; class Actinopteri; order Lampriformes; family Lampridae; genus Lampris; species Lampris incognitus. The sequence continues at coordinate 40,452,981 of NC_079211.1, forward strand.
TTTTTTTTTTTATGGAAGCCAATGCTGTGATGAGGCAGCACCCACTCATCTCTATGGAAGATGATAAAAACAAATAAGTCAGATGCCTACAATGATTTCTTCACCCACCAAAAAAAATATGTCAAATTACCCCCCCCCCGCATTTCTTGATTGTTTAACACATGACGGAAACTCAAATTTGTGAGATAAAACCATTACAGAGGCTTGTTTCCTACTGACAAATGCCTGCATGACAACTCCGTGCTTTGTGTGTGTGATATAAGTAGCTAAGTGGGATTGAGACGATGGGTAGGAGTTATATGTGGGAGCTTTAAATAGTATTTGCAGATCATTGTTTTGAGTTTGTCTGGTTGTTACTAAGCCCTGTGATGGCCTGGCGGCCTCTCCAGGGTGTCTCCCTGCCTGCCGCCCAATAACTGCCGGAATAGGCTCCAGCATCCCTGCGACCCTGAGAGTAGGATAAGCAGTTCAGATAATGGATGGATGGCTGTTATGAAATCAGTGATGCAAACCTAATTTTACTCAGCAATATGTTCCTGCGAATTCCTGGTATCTAAACATTCTGGAGCAATGACTGGCACACGCAACACAACTGGTACTCCAAATGTATAAAAACAAACAGGAATTATTTTCCTGTTTCATTATTTTTACTTTCTCTATAATTGTGTAATCTCAGTCAAGGTTGTGCAGAGCAGGGACCTTTCCCAGCAGGCATAAGGTTTTAAGCAAAAAGGAAAGGAGACAACCTGGATATGTCACCAGTCTCGTCATAATTTTGGGCAGTGTCGAGTTTTCAGTTCACAGTACACATATATCTTTGGGCCATGCAGACACGGGGGAGAACATGCCAACACCACCAGGAGGACTGTGATTGATCTTGCTGTGAGGCAACAGTGTTAACCACAAAGCCACTGTGCTGCCTACAAGATTTATCTGTAAGCATCATTTTACCCTGGTCCAACTAAAATCCCTGGTTTGTAAAATTTTGCCCCGGGGCCTGCGTTCAATCCCCAGTGTGATCATAGTTCTGGAAGTGCCCTTGAGCTAGCTACTAAACGTATCAGCTTTAGTGGCTGTGCACTACCATCAATAATAAAAAAGTAACATAAAGAAGACATTTTGTCTCATTTAAATGTCTCCCTGGGTCTTATCCCTCAGTCTTTTCCTATTGTACTTTTAATTGTTAGTGAGGTGAGGGATCTGTCTTACACTTAGTGGTAGGAGGTAAAAATACGTAGCTCACAGGTCTAACTTAACCTCTAGCTACGGACTCCACTTTGTAAACAGTTATTAAACAAATCAGTTAGACCTACAGACGTCACTCCATTTAGCGCAATTGCCACGCAGTTGTTAACGCAGTGCTGGGGGGAGCGCTTGATAACGATATACGCTAGGTGGCAGAAAAGTGCTTGAATCCTGTTGACAGCGGCTGAGCGAGGGACGTAGTAGGCACAGCGAGCGGACAGGGACACTGCAGACCACTGATTGGTCTGAGAAATTGAACATCTCTGTTTACAACCAGGAAATACCAATATGAGACTTAAAAAAATGCAAGGCTCTTGAAAATTGTATCATCGTTGATAAAACTATCCATGTAAAAACTTTTTTTCCAGGGAATTTCTTAGTTGCACTAATATTGTTCATGTGAAGCAGCCATTTCGAGTTGGCCTAGTTGATTCTTTGAAAATAAAACACTGGTGTGGGATGATAATAGAGAAGGGACGAAAAACTAGTCAACACGCCCACAAGTGACCGGCGGGGACAACATCCCTACTGGCCATGAATAAGTGTAGCGGTTCGCCGCACGCTAACAAACTTAATATACTGCTGCTCGTGAATACTACTGAAATGCCTCATTGCAATAAAGTCCACTCGCCACACACAGTTAAGATTGAAAATTGGCGTCTTCAGAGAGTTTGCGGTAACTGAAGCGCATTTATAAGGAGTGTCACGACCACTCTTTCTAGTGATCATGGCAGCAGTGATTGTAGCCAGGTCATTATTCCATATATAAAAAATAAAATGGCGCTATTTAGCTGTATGAGGGTCTGAAAACTGCTGTCCAGTACGGCTGCTGTTCATGGAACCGATGTCAAAAAAGACGCTTTTTAAACGTAGTCGCGCAAAAGAAGCTGCTTCAAAATGTAGTCACGGTCCAGCCATATACAAGGTTTTAACCAAGTCTTGTAGAAAGATCATCCATATACAGACTGAAGAGAACAGGTGACAGTATTGTAGCGAATTTGGGGGGCAACCACAGGAACACGTTGGCCGCTGGCTGACGGGTCTGACCCTTTAGCCAAGGGCCAACGTGTCTACTTATCCATGTACGTTAAAGTATTCTACCTTGCTAGACTGCATTGGTCACTAGGAAAGGTGCAGATATACTCTTACCCCATCTAACTTGCATGGTTTGATACGAATACCAAAAGTGCGAGATCCTTAACAAATATGGGGGCACCCCTCGCTCTTGTTTAACAAACAATTTACCATGATTAATTCAGTCAAAAGCTTTGGACGCATCCCGGAAACACGTACATATAGTAGTGTTATTTCTTCTATACTTATAGTCAGAGCCAAAGTATCTTTATTGTCCCTTACAGGAAAATTAGGTTGCAGCCAGTATATATAAAAATACATCTTCCTTCAATGCATGTATACACAAATCTGTGCCATGTTTATTTTTAAAACCAAATTGATTTGTCAGTGGTTATCATGTATTCTTGAAGCCTAGCCATGAGAATTCATTCTAATACTTTGGAGCAATGGCGAGTCGATGCAACACAAAATATAAATAACCCCAGCCCCTACTTAAACAAAACCAAGTGGTTGACTGACCCAGGCGAGTGGGCTGTCGGCCCACTGTGGTTGGGTATTAAATCTGTCAACCTCTCTCTCCCAGACGGTTACTTTTGGTCCGGTCCATTCTAACGTTTCCTGGGCCCCGCCCCTTTCCCGTCTCTGTTAAATGGTGGCAGTTGGATAAATAGTGGAGTGGAGCAAGACGGACAAACAAAAAGAGGGGAAAAAACATAAAGGTGGTGCTGAAAAGTGGAGAGAGAAGATGTTGAAGTCCCTTGAGGCTCATGCAGCCAAATGTTGTAAAACAACAAAAACAAAAAAATATATTCATTTGGCACCATTTCCCGTCAATCATCTCAGCCTAGTGAGCCTGAAGGCACTGGCAACAGAGAGCAGAGAGAGCAGCCCATTGAGCCCAGCGACACCAGTTCAACTGTTATTCAAGGTTTTGCAGCTAAAGCGGTAACACAGAACACAATATGGATGAGAAAAGCAATGTTTGGGTTTGGCTAGCTGGCTATTTAGCTATATTGGATGCCTTTTGTTGAAACAAGCTCTCGTCAATGTCACGTTTTGTGAACTGACCAATCACAGCCTGGATGGGGTGGGACATTAAAAAAAAGGTTGACGCGAACTTTCTCAGAATTTTTTTTTTGAACTCATAGACCTTTTTACAGTCGACTTGACGTCATCAAAAATAGCGCGCGCATTTGAGGCAACGGAAGTGGCGTTCTGCCCCAGCCATCCAGACAATTTTTTAACATAATATATTATTAACGAATATATTATTAACTTACAGAATTAAGATATTAATATTGTACTATTATACTACTATTAATATTATACTATTATAATAACATTATAAGTAACATCAAAACAGGCACTGGATGGTAGTGAAGAGTTGCCGGATGGCTGGGCAACCACTGCAGAAATAGTGAGGGAGACAGCGAGGAAGATACTTGGTGTGTTATCAGGATAGAGGAAGAAAGACAAGGAGACTTGGTGGTGGAATGAGAAAGTACAGCAAAGTATACAGAGGAAGAGGTTGGCAAAGAAGAAGTGGGATAGTCAGAGAGAGGAAGAAAGTAGGCAGGAGTACAAGGAGATGCAGCGTAAAGCGAAGAGAGAGGTGGCAAAGGCAAAGGCGTATGGTGAGTTGTGTGAGAGGTTAGACACTAAGGAAGGAGAAAAGGACATGTACCGATTGGCTAGACAGAGGGACCGAGCTGGGAAGGATGTGCAGCAGGTAAGAGTGATCAAGGATAGAGGTGGAAATGTGCTAACAAGTGAGGAGAGTGTGTTGAGAAGGTGGAAGGAGTACTTTGAGGGGCTGATGAATGAAGAAAATGAGAGAGAGGAGGTTGGATGATGTGGGGATAGTGAATCAGGAAGTGTGGTGGATTAGCAAGGAGGAAGTGAGCGCAGCTATGAAGAGGATGACGCGGTGAAAGGCAGTTGGTCCAGATGACATATCTGTGGAGGCATGGAGATGTTTAGGAGAGATGGCAGTGGAGTTTTTAACTAGATTGTTTAACACAATCTTGGAAAGTGAGAGGATGCCTGAGGAGTGGAGAAGTATACTGATATCGATTTTCAATAAGGGCGATGTGCAGAACTGTAGCAACTACAGAGGTATAAAGTTGATCAGCCACAGCATGAAGATTTGGGAAAGAATAATAGATGCTAGGTTAAGTTGAGAGGTGACGAGTATGGTTTCATGCCACGAAAGAGCACTACAGATGTTATGTTTGCTTTGAGAATGTTGACTGAGAATTATAGAGAAGGACAGAAGGAGTTAAATTGTATATTTGTGGATTTAGTGAAAGCTTATGACAGGGTGCCAAGAGAGGAGGTGTGGTATTATATGAGAAAGTTGGGAGTTGCAGAGAAGTATGTAGGAGTTGTGCAGCATATGTATGAGGGAAGTGTGGCAGAGGTGAGGTGTGCAGTTGGAATGACATATGGGTTCAAGGTGGAGGTGGGATTACATCAAGGATCGGCTCTGAGCCCTGTCTTGTTTGCAATGGTGATGGACAGGTTGACGGGCGAGATCAGGCAGGAGTCTCTGTGGACTATGATGTTTGTGGATGGCTGTGATCTGTAGCAAGAGTAGGGTGCAGGTTGAGGAGAGCCTGGAGAGGTGGAGGCATGCACTGGAGAGAAGAGGAATGAAAGTCAGAAGGAGCAAGACGGAATACATATGTGTGAATGAGAGGGAGGACAGTGGAATGGTGAGAATGCAAGGAGTAGAGGTGACGAAGGTGTATGAGTTTAAGTACTTGGGGTCAACTGTCCAAAGTAATGGGGAGTGCAGAAGAGAGGTGAAGAAGAGCGTGCAGGCAGGGTGGAGTGGGTGGAGAAGAGTGTCAGGCATGGTTTGCAACAGAAGGGTACCAGCAAGAGTTAAAGGGAAGGTTTAAAAGATGGTTGTGAGACCAGCTATGTTATGTGGGTTGGAGACAGTGGCACTGATGAAAAGACAGGAGGTGGAGCTGGAGGTGGCAGAGTTGAAGATGCTAAGATTTTCATTGACAGTGATGAAGAAGGACAAGATTAGGAACGAGTATATTAGAGGGACAGCTCAGGTTGGACAGTTTGGAGACAAAGCAAGCGAGGCAAGATTGAGATGGCTTGGACATGTGCGGAGGAGAGATGCTGGGTATATTGGGAGACGGATGCTGAATATGGAGCTGCCAGGGAAGAGGAAAAGAGGCAGGCCCAAGAGGAGGTTTTATGGATGTGGTGAGGGAGGACATGCAGGTGGCTGGTGTGAGAGGAAGATGCAGAGGACAAGAAGAAATGGAAACAGATGATCCACTGTGGCGACCCCTAATGGAAGCAGCCAAAAGTAGTAGATATTAACATTATACTTTTTATTTTATGTTATAATATTATATTAATATACTAATTTATACTAAGTACTAATCCAGACTGAGGATAGTGCATCTGCAGTAGACAGGTGTAGATGGAGCCAGAGCCAGGATGCCACCCTAATCTTTGATTATTTTAAAAGGCTGAAGTCAGGGGACCTAGATAGATTTTTTTAGTTTTCACCCCCAGCAAAAGTGTGAAAAGTCTGTGGTACAGAAGGTTTTCTTTTGTAAAGATGGGACCAACTGGAAGTGGCTGTCATACAGTGAAGAGAACCATGCTTTATTCTGCTTCATTTGTATGGCATTTGCAAAGCCCACAGAGAATAGCCCTTTCATGAATGGAATGGCAGACTGGAAGCCTATCCATCAGAGAGTGGAAGAGCATGAAAAGAGCATTATGCATAGAGGTTATACTGAGGCCTACTTTTTAAGGTCCTGCAAAGGCAACATTGAGAGCCTGTTCCTCGGCAGTCAGATGTCTGCTCATAGAGAGCAGGTGCAGAGAAGAAGGCAAGTGCTAGAGAGCATTATAGATGTTGTTAAAGTCATAGGCAAGAGGGGTCTAAGCTACAGAGGCATGCAGTCATGCAGCTTGTACGCTAGATGACAGCAGCATGGCAACTTTTTAGAGATGATCATTCTGCTGGGAAAGTGTCACCTGTGTATGAAAGAGCATCTCACTGCTTGCATAGAGAAAAGCAAAAAATAAAAGCATGAGTCTGGGTCAAGAGGGGGCAGAGGTTCTAATCACTGTATTATCCAAGACTACCATCGATAACGTCATTACCACCACCCAACACACAATGCAGGCCACCATAGCAAGTGAAATTCAGGAAGCTGAAATGTTTTCAGTCCAGACTGACACTACACAGGACATTACGTCACAAGATCAATGCTCTGTCATAGTCAGATATGTGATGAACGTCACCCATGAGAGGCTTGTCGTTGTGGTGAAATGCAAGGCATCCACTGGACAATACTTTGTCCAGGTACTGAGTGAAGTACTGGAAATCATAAAGCTTGACATCACAAGTGCATTGGCAAGTCCACTGATGGAGCCTCCAGTATGCACGGCCAGTATAAAGGCTTCTCTGCCCTGCTCTTTGCAAAATCCACCAATCAAGTGCATGTGTAGTGCTATGCAGACAGTTTGAACCTTGTTTTGGCAGACACAACAGAGAGTATCTTGGCAAGTGGGTCACTTTTTCTCTCTCATTAACAACATAGCTGAGTTCTTCCATGAATCCTACCAGAGGATGAACATTTGGGAAAAAGAAAGCAAGGACCCAAGACACAGACATCTTGTTCTTGGAGCGGCACGCTGGTGGGCTTAAGACAGGGCCTTAAAGAAGATCTTTGGAGCTTTTGGAAATCCAGATGGGGGTCTGCATGTTGATGTCCTTCTCACTCTTTCAACCATACAAGATCAGAAAAATATTAACACTACCGCATGGGTCAAGGCACAAGGATACATTGAGGGGTTCCTGAAATATGAAACAATACTTGAAGCTCAGATATTCCTCAGAATATTTCAGGTCATCTGACCAGTCTAAAAATATCTTCAAACAAGTGGAATGGACATTCTGTCTGCGCATCAATGGCAAGATATTTTGAAAAAGTCATGGCAGCTGCAGACACATTTTTTCAGTGGGCCAACAGGAAATTGCATGAACGGGATGAGGAAACAGCTGGAGTTAGAGACCACTCTGCCAACGAAAAGGACTCAAAAGAAGAAAACTATGCCTGGAGAGATGGCACAAGATGAGACTTTTACTGGGACAGAGAGCGCATACAGGATTGATGTCCATAATAAATTCTGGATACAGTTGTAGATAGCATCCATCGGCAATTTCTGAGTAATGTCACTTTGTATACTGGCATGGCTCTTCTGGACCCTAAAAACTTTAGTCAGCTAACGTCCAGTGCCAATGGCCTTCCACAGACAGCCCTCCAAGAACTAAGCAAATATTTGATCCAATTTGATAGCAGAGCAACAGTGGCTAATTTAGAGTGAGACCATGAGTCTGGCAGAACAGTGGACTAGGTTAAAGCTCTCAGGATTTGAGGAATACACAACCAGAACTATGGACAATCATGGACCTGAAGGAAATGAAGACGAGGTGGAGATGGTAAACAAGAGCTGCTCATCTTGCAAGGACTGTCCAGTGTGTTGCTACTCTATTCTTAGTCAGTACAACCTATTGACCGACGCATACCATATCCTGGGCCTTGCTTACGAGCAGGGCTTCTCTACTCTGAAATTCATCAAGAGTAGGCTCAGGAGCACTATCTCAACAGCACCTGGAGGCTTTTATGCTCATGGCTACTGAGTGAGACGTTTTAATGGCCCTGGACAGTGACCTGGTTATAGACGTCATTGCCGAGAGAAGTGAGCTGCTGCAGAAATTGCTAATTTAAGGAGGTAGGAATTACGTTTATTTTTATTTTATTCTATGACTTGCCTACCCACTAGTCTTTTCACCAACATATTTCTTCCTGTATTATTTCTTTTACTGGTCAGATAGTTCTAGAGTCTTGCCACATTGCTGCCAGTGCCATTGTGCCAAGATATGCTCGTTCTAGCCAGCCTCCTCCTAAGAGCAATGTGTTCCCCTTGTTCTATTTTACATCTATTTTACTAAAGTTATTGTTGTGAATATTTGTCACTAATCTTGTTTACATGAAGTGTGGCATGGTTTGTGTGGGTGGTGGCGTATCACTGGGGGGGGGGGGGGGTCCGAGTCAAAAAGTCCTGGGCCATTTTTTATTCCCAGTCCGCCCCTGCTTTGGAGAGTACGCTAGCCAGGGCAATTGGTATGGAATTTTCTATCCTGTATATTTCACCGGTTTTATCTTTGATTACTGGCACTAATAAGACATACAACATAGAGTCAGGTAGTGCGCCATGCATTAACAATCCAGAAAAAACACATAGCAAGTAATGCTGAGATTCTATTCTATTCATTTTTTACCAAAGGTCTTTATCACAAAGTTTTCTAAATAAAGGAATAAATCATCTCATCCCAACTGCACTTCTCTTTTATTGAAATAAAAAAAACAACAACAACTTGGGCACCAATGAAATGTATGTAATCTGGGCACGGGTGCTTTCTCTGCCTCTTTCAATCTGTTTCTTACACGCCGTCTTGACTACTTTGTGCTGCAATAATATTGTACTAAAAAAAAAATCAGGCTTTGGGGGCTGTCTGTCCCTCTGGTCACAGCCTAATAGCCTCGCTGATGGCCAGTGATTGACAGACAATAGGACATGAACAATAGCACTGTTACATGTTGCACATGTTTGTGTCATTCACCCATCCACTAATCTAATTTAACATCATCTCCATCCAGGCCCGCTGTGTGTGTTGCTCGTACACAGGACTACAAGCTCTCCAAATGTTCCTCTTCTGTGACTGTGGTTGATGGGCCGTAAGGGAGTTGGAGGTAGGGGTATATTGGCTTATCTCTACAGATACACATGCATTTACTATCACTTCCCAAGCTCCCCACTTGCCGACTGTGAATTAATAAAAAGGGTTTTTCTAGGTAGCCTAACGGTAACGGGCCAATTACATTTTATTTTACATTTAGCCTACGAACTCATAGAGCCAATAACCCTCTGCTTAATATAGAGGATGGTGGAATTAAGACATAAATGCTTTCATTATAACTGTTTTCATTAGCCTACTCCAAACACTCAAAAAGAAGAAAAGTAAGGTGGGTGTGACCCATGTTAAACAGCAGCCAGGGATCTGCCGGTGATTAACATCCGGCTGATACAAATCATCAAAACAACAGCATAACAATACAAATACTGGTAAAAGAAAAAAAAAAAAAAGGTAAATTTTACAAGCTGAGAGAAGCTTGGCAGTTGACCCCCAGCCCCTAGGTCTAGGGAAGGCTTTCACATGTAAATGAAAATGCTGTGAGCTATACTAATGCAAATCAGGATAGCAGGCAAATTCAGCACATAAATTCACATGTCCATGACATATTAAACTGTTGACTCTGTTGAAAATTGCCTTGTAATCTGTATTGAAACTGAAATTGCCGAATGAACAGTTTGATGCACAGAAGTGATGAGATGAAATTGTCAGAAATCTTGAAGGTTGCTTGCGAGGACAAAATCATCATGGTCAGAAGTTTCATTAGTAAGTCTTCTGGTTTTTCTGAAGACTGATCACTTCCATGTCCCTCGCCATCTTGCATGTTAGGATAGGCTTCATTCCCTCTGCTCTACTGCAAGGCTTTCCCCCTCTTCATCCTCCTCAGTCACATACTCATCCTATGTAAATGTAATGTACAAATTTAAGCACATGGATACGTCCATTTGAGAGTGAAAAGACTATCTTACATGCAGTTTCACTGTACATCTCAAATAGTTAGCTTTAGTGGAATGAATGAGGTCATTTATTCACTCTTTTTACCTGTTAATACGTATTCTCTAGGAACTCACCCAGGGGCTTTTGGAATTATTTGTAATTCAACTGTTTTATTGTTGAAGTTCTTTCATAGTTCCATAACAGGTATTTAAACTGTACAGTGAGTGTAAACGGCTGATGCTGGAAAAAAAGACATATGTGAACATGTAACTGTGTATGTAACTTTTTACTTTTATGTTCCAAGGTAATTCCTTGCTTACCAATAATCAGGAGATGGTTGCTTCTTCATCTTGCACTGAACCTGAATTGCTGGAGTCAAGAAAAAGATGAATGTTTTGGTCATCTGCTGTTTCATCTGGAAAACATGTAAACCCGTGCAGAACATACATTAGTGATGCATTACATTTTTGTATTCACAACATCAGTACCACATATAACTGGGTATGTGAACGCTTAAAATGAATGATTACAGTAAACATAACAGTGAAAATCAACCAAATTCTTGATGAGCCAATATACATTAATTTCAGTGTTGCTTCTGTCATTTTTGTGCAGCTGTGATGCTTTTGAGTGACAATTCTACATTTGTCCCACATCTGTCACTGTTTGGGTCTAAGCTACATATGATTGGTGCTAAAAATGATTTTAATCGTAATGTAATCATTACTATTATTGATATAATGATTAATATAATCACGACGGTAACATTAAATTATGCTGCTTACCATTGTTTGAATTATCAGTTGGTGGGTGCATTTCTTCAGTTTCTTCAGTCTCTCCTACCAAGTTGTCTTCGTTATCCCTGGATGGTGGGTGCATTTTTTTCCCCCAGTGTCTTCAATCGCTCAAACCAAGCTTTCTTTGAGATCTTAAAAAAATCAACATTTCATAACTCCCGCCTGTATGGTCTTGACTGGACGACAGCAGGTCCTGTACAGCATCTGATCTAGCCCGTTTAGACTTTCCTTCCCAATCTCCATTTCTGAAATAATGTTTTTTTTTATATGCTCATAATACTGAGTATGAGAGACTTCATTGTCACAATGTTTAAAAAAGGTGCCAAGGTCTTTTCTTCTTAAGGCTGGGGACTTTCATCTTGCAGGTGTAAAGAACTTTTTCTGGCGAGACCTGAAATAATCTTGGTAATAAGTAACAAGCTAAAGATCATTTACATTTCACTGAATGAAGATTATGAAAATAAAATGCATGTTTCTCACTAGCAATGTTATCAAAATGCATTATAATGGCAAAACTATCTTAAAATATTGAATTTTTCACTGATAATAAACGGAATGTCAGCCATTTTTTCTTTTCGCAGACAGAAACTTGACACTCACGTGATGTGGGCGCAGGCCCTACCCCTAGTTTTGGGGCGCCCTCTACTGGGGAGTGACCCCTCAGAATGGCGCTACAAGGAGTAGGGTTTGATATTTTAGGAAAGGGGACGCCACTCGTTAGATCACCACCACCATCATTATGTCTGCTGTTCAGAATTTTATTAGTTTCCTGGTTTGCTCAGGGCATGGTTATAACATTGTAGTATTATACATTATATATTGAAGACTGTTGCTTGCTACCATTATCAACTATTATAGTAACAAATCAGACTAAATTTGCAGATTAATCTATTAGCAGACAGATTAACCTGTTAACAATAGCCAGAAAGCATTTTTACACATCAGCTATTTCAGTGTAGTCCTGCCCATAGAAATTTCTCCCTTATGTTACAAAACATGAAGGAATCTTTATGAATGTTTATGACTGTTGTCATTAAGTGTCATTTGGTCAATTTTGTCATTTTTAACACAAAATTGACATTGTTTGAGATGTCTTTGTTGTAGCAACCCAAGTGGGACCGAGTCACTCAATTTGATACATTTTGAGCATCTGTAGCTCAAAAACACACATTTCAAACTATGTCAGCTTTGCATTAAAAATGATATAATTAACCAAATGACACTTAATGACAAGCCAAAAACCGTTATAAAGACTCCTTCATGTTCATAACATACATCATGTCATGGTTATGAGAGGTGTCATGTCAGTCTTATGCACACCCGTTCAAATAAAGTGTTACCTTTCCATGCACTGATATCAGATGAGCGGGAGGGAGCACAGAAAATTTGCAGCTGGATCATTTTTCAAGCTTCATACACGGAACCGTACTGTCACTCACAAATCGTCATTTACACAAAGTTCTATTGACATCGCGAATAGTGATTTTTCTGAAATGCTTGTTATCACGATCCAATTACATATTCTTTTGCATCTACATTAAACTAAGAAATTCCAACACATTTTTAAAAATTTTGCATGATTATTTTTGAAGATACACATTTATGGGCTTCTTTCCCAGCACCGGTAGCCATGTTCCATGTTACACTGCCTCAGTTCGCAAAGCATTTTTGGAATTTTCTTCTACCATTCCGTTTGGAGTCTGCATCTGAAAACGCTCTGTTTGGAAGGCCATTTGGAGGGCTTGACGGCCACTACCCCTCGATCCCCAAAAGAAACAGGGCACCCTACCCTACGCGGGTGTGTGCAAAACAGAGGGGTAGAGTCAGCTGGTTGGGCCAAGGGGGGGAACTGGGATTGGGCCTAAGTTGAAATGCTGATATGAAACTTACTTTTGGTTCAGAAACATCAAGATTTTAACATCTTTATGTATGCTCAATGATCCAGGTAAGGAAATCACAGAAAGTTGAATCAGTTCATCTGGACACAACGTTTATTGAGACAAATGTTTCATCACTCTGGCCAGCACCACGCAGTCTACACCCATCTACAGTCCAGTGGCCACTCTTTCAAGGATGAGGAAGTGAACATCCTTGATAGGGAGGAACGCTGGCTTGAACGGGGAGTCAGAGGCCATCTATGTGAAGAGGGAATAACCATCCATGAACTTTTTTTTTGGGGGGGGGGGCTAAGAGGACATCTGTCACCATCTTACAATCCTCTGTGAATAGTACATATTGCCATTGTAACTCTAGTTAATGGTCAAGGCATAAAATCAAAACAAAGCAGAGTATACAAAAAGTTAATACAACAGATAAGTATAAAATCATCTGCACAAAACTCAATGAAGCATGGATCAGACTGAATATGCCAGTTCGAAAAAGTACGTTTTGAGATGGGATTTGAAGGTTGAAAGAGAGTCAATGTTGGGAATGTCTTGTGAAAGAGTGTTCCATAGGCGGGGTGCAGAACGACTGAAGGCTCTAGTCGCCATGGTAGACAAGCGGGCCAATGGTGTAGTGAATTGGAGAAGAGAAGAGGATCTGAGAGTGTGAGGGGAGGCGTGTGGATATGAAGGAGTTCGGAAAGATACAAAGGAGCTAGGTTATTAAGCGCCTTAAAGGTGAGAAGCAGGATCTTTAAGTCAATGCAGTATTTAGCAGGGAGCCAATGGAGCTGCTGAAGAACAGGAGTGATATGATCTATGGAAGGAGTTCTGGTAATGATATGGGCAGCTGAATTCTGGACCAACTGAAGTTTTTGAAGACACTTGTGGGGAAGACCAAAGAGGATAGAATTACAGTAATCAATGCACAATGTAACTAGGGTGTGAATGAGCATGGGGGTGCTGTTAGGTGTAAGTGACAGGCGAAGACGGTTAATATTGCTTAGGTGGAAGTACGCAGACCGAGTAACATTGTTGATGTGAGCTTCAAAAGATAACGTGCTGTCCAAGATGATATGAAACGGATCATTTTCGGTCGTTATGCCACTGTGCTGTTTATAAAGGTGGGTATACCTGCAGTCAGTTGAGACCGAAGAAGTCACATGGATGAGTGATGAAATGTTTCTCTCAATAAATGCGTCCAGATGAACTGATTCAACTTTCTGTGATCAAGATTTTAACGTATCCATGGTTTTCAGAAACGTAAAATAACATTTAATTCTGTTGAATGGGTTGGTGAGGAAAATGCCTCCGGGAGGTAAAGCCGGGTTAATATTGGAGTGAATGGATGGCCGGAGCAGTTGCTCTGAATGTCAGATATTGCCTTGGATGGGTTTACATTGAAGTTAGCTGAAAGCCCGGTGTGTTGGGGGAGAGAAAGTCTGGACCAGTGTATATAGAGAGTCTGGCCATCCTTTGATCTTTGCAATCTTTGCAACACGCGCTGTGATTGGCTGAGAGCCTGTCACGTGTTTGACGGGCGTCATGTTGCCTACCAACGTCTGGCTCTGTCATCATGACGATTCAATGATTTTTCCTGCGTTTTCAGCTCATTTCTCGCCGATTTGTAGCAGTTGAAGCAGAAATGGTGTGTTGTGCGGCTTGGGGCTGTTCTGTTCGGCTGGGACAAGGCCGTATGATGCATCAATTTCCACAGGATGCACAAAGGAGGGTAGTTTGGACTGTGAAGATTCAGAGGCTGGGCTGGTCCCCCTCAGCTTATTCCTACTTGTGCTCAGTGAGTTCATTTCAGTGTTTACGATTTTTTGATAAACTAACTTCCCTAGAGTAATCCGAGAGTCTGTAAGGTATTGATTGATGTGTGGAAATCAGTTGTATAGCACATCCAAGCCATGTATAACCATTGACAGAAATCAGGCAAATGTAAAGTGTCAGATTGTCATATGGGATGGATTGAGTGACAGGCCCGAGCCTGAACCGAGGCAGGGTGTGGGTAGTGTTGAGATAAACTAGACAAGAGCCCCGATACAGAACTGATGCCACATTGGCTAAACCTCGAAACAGGTAGGCTAATATTTCTCAAGTGTGCCTGATGTTATTGCTCATTATCATTCACTAGTAGCCTACTGAACATTGCAAAATATGTAATACTGGTACGGATCACCAATTTACCCACCACGCCAGTAGTGTAGTGGATAAAAACTAAAGTATCTGGAGTAAATTCTTTTGGGTTGAAATCTACATGTATGCAGCAGAGGCCCCTGCTCAGTGCCTGCGACTCTGTTATGACCGCTGTTGGGTTTCTTCCTGATCTCATCACCTTCATCATGGACTGAAAAAGTGAAACACATCACTACTATAGCCTCTGCTCCTGGTCTGGTGTTAAACCACCTACTCTGAGTACTGGTACACAATGATAAAAAACATTTCTGGTTCTCTGAAACAGAGATTGAAATGATGGAAAATCCACAATTTCTGGAACCCTAAGTACTGGTACTGAATGATGTAAAATACATAAATAGCCCCTCAAAATTATTTACACAGTGGTGTGGCCTTAAAAGGCCAAACCCCTTTCTCAATAGCTTCAATATGTTGTCTAAATTTTTAATAAGTTGGGGGTCAAACTCTAGTAATAAAAATTAACAGAGTGATCCATTCATGGTACATTACATGCACAAAACAGGGTAAACTGTGAGCCCAATTTTGCCATGTGACCAATTAATACGGTGACAGACACAATAGTTATGGGCCCCCTTGGATCCACGCATGTTATAGGTATATCTAGTACCTTACCCGTCACCCCATCTCTGTTTTCCCTTACTTCTTTGAAAGTGCAACTTGAGAGATCATGAAGTGAGCGCGATTTTGAATAGTGCTCAAATCATGGGGCTGCCTACCAGTTGGTAGGCAATATGGCGCCCGTGTAGTTGGCCAGAGGCGCTCCATACACGGCGCTCGTCTGGGCTGCTCACCTTTGCCACCTGGTGGGTGTTGGGGTGCACTGCAGCTAATGCAGACAAAAATAGCTCTCCCAAACTCTCCTTTTCATTTGGCTCAATTACTGCGTGGCTTTTACCGCTGTGGTAATTGAGCCAACTGAATAGATGACATCTGTAAACCAGAAAAAAAGAACAAACCCTTGTAGGACGGGGCAAAAATACTGCTTTGCTGTGACAGCGCAGCACCCTCAACTCAGCCCTGTAAGTCATCACAATCATTTTCCCTTTGTTCATCATAGTTTCAATTAAAAAGAAAAATAAGGAAAAGAAAAAAGTGGATCATGCCAGCTGGTCATAGTCTAGGTAGGTGGGGGCCATTATCCTTCCCAAACTTCACCACTGTCTATCAACAGCTGTACAAATACAAACTTAAAAAGACACTGACTTGCTTTTACCTGAACCAGGGGTCATAACCAACTGGATTCAACCTGGACCCACTCCTTTCCCTTACCCTTTCCCAGATCTGTATCCTGCCAAAACACTGCCCTTTGGCACTAAAACAAACTTACATGCACTTGGTTGGCCCTTGTCATAACTAGGGTTTGCATGCCATCTCTCTCTGATCATATGGAGAGGTGCCTGCTTGTCTTTTTTCTTCACTTTAAAACTGCTCTCATGTGAAGTGTATGGCTTTGTGCCACAGAATCAATTAAGGATGGATTGGTTGATACCTCATTAAATGATGTCAGATTAAGCTTTTTGGCGATGAACTTCTTGAGGTGGAGGACTGTGGCTTGTGCCGAGCAACGGATCCACTTTCGCTTCAGGCCACGAAGCTTACTGCTGTTACACTCCAAGCAGATGCTGACCTGCAGGTGGAAACGCACAAAAATAGAGAACGGGGTTCACGTTCCGAAGTCAGATATCTACTTTCCATGGTTTTATTTTTTAGATGGATTTTGAGAATGCAAAATAAATAAATAAATAAAAGCTCAATGTAAATGACAAATTCTGAAATGAACAAAGACAAAAATAAGATTAAAATGAATACATTTCCAACAAAAAATTCTTTATATAACCCAATGTTTTTTTTCTTGACTGTTTTTAGTGACATGGTCTCATCTTTTCCTGCACACATGGAGTTTGTTCATTCAGTTAAAACTAGAGTTGGGCGGGCGTCTGGGTAGTGTAGCGGCCTATTTCATTGCCTACCAACACAGGGATCGCTGGTTCAAATCCCCGTGTTACCTCCGGCTTGGCCGGGCTTCCCCACAGACGCTATTGGCCGTGTCTGCGGGTGGGAAGCCAGATGCGGGTATGTGTCCTGGTCGGTCGGGGCGTCTGTTCGGGGGTGGGGGACTGGGGGGAATTGCGTGATCCTCCCACGTGCTACATCCCCCTGGCGAAACTCCTCACTGTCAGGTGAAAAGAAGCGGCTGGTGACTCCACATGTATCGGAGGAGGCATGTAGTAGTCTGCAGCCCTCCCCGGATTGGTAGAGGGGGTGGAGCAGTGACCGGGATAGCTCAGAAGAGTGGGGTAACTGGCCGGATACAATTGGGGAGAAAAAAAAAGGGGGGGATATATATATATTAAAAAAACAAAACAAAAAAAAACTAGAGTTGGGACCGATCGGAGCCAATATTGGTATCGGGTGTCGATACTGATGTAATTCACTCATCGGATATCGGACTAACGTTACCAATCCACAACCAACCCAGAGTCCATAGTCTGATGCTTTCATGAATTATAAATATGCATTAAGCCCATAACCAAAATGGTATATGTAAGTTCAGGTAGTATGAAGTGTTTTGAGTGCAGGGATGTGGGACACAAGTGCTTCGCTTGCCCGCATAGAGAGTGGGAAGTGGAGGATGTGGAAGCCGCCGACTAAAGCGGGGGGGGGGGGGGGTAGCGAGGAGGCGGGTGGGAATAACGAGGCTAATTGCCACAGGGAAGCAAGTTACACAACACAAAATGTAAACCTGGAGTCTCCTACACACCACTGTATATTACAGATAAAGATAAAATGGCCGTAGATGATGTGGTAACTGTATCAGAGGGACCCAGTGTGTGTGGAGTTAGGGGCGCTGCTGCGTGCGTAACCTCCCTGGTAGCTGCTGCAGCGTGATGGGGGGAAGGCGGTGGCACACCCACCTGTCAAGTGACAGGACAAGTGAAGAACCACATTTGCAATCTTCCAACACTTTATCCGGGTTATTGTCACAATCTGATTTAATTGATGCTTGGAGAATAAAAAATTCAAACGGCAGACAGTACACATGGGTAAATGTTTCAGGGAACAGGGTCAATGCTGCAGGGCTAGACAGGCTGTATATCACCAGACACCTTAACACCAGGTCAGTCAGGAGCAACATATTTCCAGCTGGTTTTACAGATCACCACTTAGTAAATGTTGTTTCATGTCTTTCACCAAAAAAAAAAAAAATACAAATCTTTCTGGCATTTTAACACAAAATGAGTACAGGATAGGTCTTTTGGTAATAAAAATTATTTTGGATCATTTGGAGGATCTGGCAGCCTGTCCAGGGTGTCTCCCCGCCTGCCGCCCAATGACTGCTGGGATAGGCTCCAGCATTCCCATGACCCTGAGTAGGATAAGCGGTTTGGATAATGGATGGATGGAGGAAAAAAAGCAGTTTGACTCTTTAAGTCACTTAAACACATTGAAGGAGTTGCCATAGCAATTTGCACTCCTACACCTGTTTGTAGGTGAAGCCTACTTAAACTATAGTTCAAATAAACTGCTTCGGAATAAATCTAAATTTAATGAATTTTTTTATACTTTTTGCTTTTTAAATAAGCGCTGTGTGGTGGGCGGCATGGTGGCACAGTGGTTAGCGTAGTCGCCTCGCAGCAAGAAGGTCCTGGGTTCGAGCCCCGGGGTAGTCCGACCTAGGGGGTTGTCCCAGGTCATCCTCTGTCTGAAGTTTGCATGCTCTCCCCATGTCTGTGCGGGTTTCCTCCAGGTGCTCCGGTTTCCTCCCACAGTCCAAAGACACGCAGGTCTGGTGAATCGGCCATACTAAATTGTCCCTAGGTGTGAATGTGTGTGTGTGTGTGTGTGTGTGTGTGTGTGTGTGTGATGGCCTGTCTAGGGTGTCTCCCCACCTGCCGTCCAATGACTGCTGGGATAGGCTCCAGCATCCCCGTGACCCCGGTTGGGGTAAGTGGTTTGGATAATGGATGGATGGATGGATGGATGGATGGATGGATAATAATAATAATAATAATAATAATAATAATAATAACAATAAAGAAAATAGAGCTCTGGTATCGGTATCGCCGGATAACCAAATTCAGGAATTAGATCGAAACTGAACACAAAAGTGGATCGGTGCATCTCTAGTTATACCTACTAATGGAAACATCAGATTTACACTTCTATATATTTGACTTTTCAAAAAGGTCACTATACATTTAGATGAAACCACAGCTATAGTTGCACACAAGTGAAAACCACTAGACCCCACCCACATTCATCCCCAGTCGCCACAAAGCAAGTCTTTTGCCAAATTAAAAATCCCTATTTAAAAAAAGCACAAAAAGAGTTAATTTTTTGGCTGAAAGCTAATCAGCAGACTATCGCCACCCCCACCCCACACCACAATGGTGCTTACATCCTGAAGTTCACCAGTTCCTTTCATTACTTCTGCACCCCGTGGACTTTTAAAATACAGTAGGCCGCTCTCCAAACGATGGTTGGTCATCTGCCACAGTGGCTGGTAGAGCCGTGACACTTACTTCCCCAACCTTTGGACTGTGGTTGGTCTAATTTTACCCTCAGTTTGCAATATGCCTCTTGCTGAGCCCTAGTCTGCATTGTTGTGTTTGGAAAATAGAGTGGGGCTCTTTCATGTGACAGTGTGCCACTCTCATTAGATCAATGCAAAGAGGGGTCAACCCTGTGAACTTGTCCACGCTGAGGAAAAAAAAGCAAAGTATGTGAGTTTGGCAGATGGTCATTGCAGGAGTCAGAATGCATTACTGGGTTTCTGCCTCCCACTTGCTGTGTGGCCCCATCCTGGCAAAGTCACTGAGCACAACCTTTTCTTGTACCTTCTCTAAAGGTTCGCTGGCGACAGGAGAGATGAAGGTCTGCCATGTATAGCAGAGGCGTACCGTCTGCTGCACCGCCGTCGTCTTTTTCCCTGCATCTTGCTTCATCTCTCTCGCTCTCTCGCTTCTAAGTTTCAGCTTGAAAATCAACTCCATCCTCAAATAAACATCTGCACTGCTGTAATGCCCTCATCTCCCCTTTTCCATAAGCAAAGAGCAATGCTGTGATATATTTGCTTTCCAGCGGGGACGGCGATGAGGGAGGCTCACAATGTGAAATAAAAGCCTCGCCAGCGAGCTGGAGTCCGCTGCGGCTCAACAGCAGTCTTTGAGGCAGTGGCATTACATTATAGTACATTAGTGGTATCGTTACAGAGCCGCTGAGACCGAGTACAGCCAAGCACACTTACAGATGTGGCTGATGAAAGAGTGTGGTGCATGAAGCAAGCAGAATATGCCTTTTGGTGCCATGAGGAGAGAGTTAAACGCTATTCTGCAGGGTGACTGCTGAGCTGGTACAGCAGACAGTGCATGCCTAATGATGTCAAGAAATGTCTGTTTACACTGTCACCCAATATGTCCTTAGGTGTGCAGTAGTAGTATTGTGTGTGTGTGTGTGTGTGTGTGTGTGTGTGTGTGTGTGTGTGTGTGTGTGTGTGTATTACATAGATACATAGATGGGCTAGACAGACAAGACAGACAGACAGACAGACAGATCTGTGGCCCAATGTTAACTTTGGCTTTGAACATCAGCTTGATTAATAATTTAGAGTGCAGCTGCCCTCTCCACTCTCTCCAGAGTACATTCTTTAAGCTTAAAATAACTGCATTTTATCTTATTACACTGTCTTTCCCCCCCCTGTAAGATCCCATTGCCTTTTGATAAAACCAGATTTAAACTGGACCTATTCTGGTATTCCCTGCCTTATCTGAAATAGCTAATGACTGAAATATCATGGCTTCATGCATCACCGATATTCTAGGTTTCAGTTTATTCTGCCCTTTCGTCAATTTTTACATTTTTAGTGGTCTTTTTTTGTGCTCGGCTCTCGTTAGCTTTCCCTGGCTTTGCCTCCCACCCCAAGGTCACACTTTGAAAGGTCGTTCAGCTGACAGGACCAGGGAGGGGGTGTGCGGTGGGGCACTGTCGAATCTGGCCATGTGTAGCAGCTCGCCTACAGCTCCTCACTGCTGAGTGGCTTTAACAAATTCAGCTAGGCTCTGGTGGCGAGGAACCTTCAGCTTCGAGGGGACAATTTGAGCCCGCTTACATCATTTCTTGCCATTTTTCTCAAACCACAAGCCTGACCGTCTCTCCTCACATCTTCCTATATTTTGTTTTCCTTCGTTTTTTCTCTCCAATTGTATCCAACCAATTACCCCACTCTTCCGAGCTGTCCTGGTTGCTGCTCCACCCCCTCTGTGGATTCGGGGAGGGCTAGAGACTACCACATGCCTCCTCTGGTACATGTGGAGTCACCAGCCGCTTCTTTTCTCCTGACAGTGAAGAGTTTCGCCAGGGGGATGTAGTACATGGGAGGATCACGCTATTCCCCCCAGCCCCCGCCCCTCCAAACAGGCACCCCAACCGACCAGAGGAGGCACTAGTGCAGCAACCAGGACACATACCCACATCCGGCTTCCCATCCACAGACACGGCCAACTATGTCTGTAGGGACGCCCGACCAAGCCAGAGATAACATGGGGATTCAAACCGGCAATCCCCATGTTGGTAGGCAAAGGAATAGACCGCTATGCTACTCAGATGCCCATTTTGTTTTCCTTTTGCAGTTATTTCCTCTTTTCACCCCCTAATCTAGTTTTTCCAAAGTAGCTCATAACTCTTGTTCTTCCACAATGGTGTACTCTCACCTTTATATCATCTTAGACTGGGGTTTACACTCCTGAAGCCTGAAGGATGTTGAGGTGACTTTATGACTGGCACCATTGTAGAAGTCACTTTTCATGCATTTGTTCTACATGTATCCTGCATTACCACTACTGGTAAATCTCTATTGCAAGTTACACAAGTGAACCAAATTAGTACAATGGCAAAAAAATCTAACGTCTCCAGTTGCAAGAATATTCCTCATAACTTCTGGCTGCAGAGAAGACAGCACAGTCTTTTTTTTCTTCTTTTTTTTTTAACTGCTTTGTTTTTGCCTTAATTGTGTAGGTATGCAGTGAACAAACAGCAGGACTATGTAGATGCAGCTGTGGTTGCAATTTTTTTCAGGTTGTAATCATAAAGGAATTGCTGAATGATCTTTGCAGAACCCCTTCTTCAAAGGGTTGATGAACATTGGTGGTATTTATATTTATATGACCTTTTAACACAGAGACCTTCATCAGGCAACCTTTTCTGATTGTATTTTTACAAGACACTTGAGTGCCTAATACTTCCACCTGGATCGTACAACAACTCCAGTTTGATTTTTAAGGGGAGAGCTGCACTCTTTCATTCTTCACTCCTTTGTCACCATCTTCTCTCCCCTTTCGTTTCTGTCTACAAACAAGAGACTCCTTCTCCCATCTCCGCCTCCTCTAATTCATAGGATCTTCCATCTCGACTTTGCTGCCTCACAATGACATTCTGTCAATTCCTCAGGGCCGCGGCATCATTCTGGGATGTGACTTACCATCATCTGCAGGGCTTTACCCTCCAAGACTCAACCTGCCTTATTATAATTATTTCTTTCATCCTGTGCTTCCCCCCTTACCCTCCTATTCTTGATGATTTTTTTACAGGCTACCACTTCCTGCTCCATATCTCCTGCTCTCCCCCTCTCCTACATTCAGCTGACTGTGGTATTACCCATTCATAATACATTCTGCACTGTTGCTGAAAGTCCAAAGAGCAAGGCCTTTGCTCACACTGGAGGGAGGGCAAGCAGGCGGGCAGATGTGGTGGGTGGGGGGCCTTGGGGCTGTCTCACTTCATCGCGGAAGGCGAGGCAGGCATTGGCTGGTTTGTTTTTGGGAAATCTACCCGTTTAGTTTTTTTTTCCCCCCCTCTGAAAGTAATAGCTGTAACAGCAAACACCAAGTTTCAGCATGCCTGCGAGAGTGATAGTGAGCAGGGAGAGGCTCCTCTTCCTTACAGGGCTGTGTTTGCGATTGTGCCTGCACCCCACCTCAACAATAACCCGGCTCTATCTACATTATTAATATTATTTGTGGTGCTGGAGAATGTGCCAGAATACCAATGAAATCAGGGAAAGCCCATCTGCATTCGAGTGCATTAACTGGACGGCTGTGATGTGCTGCCGGGGCATTTGGCAAGTCAGTGAATCTGCACAAATCAACCAGCCATAACACGAAAGAGGATAGGAGTGGATAATTGTAAATTAGAGTCCACTAAATTACATGTGGATACCTTTATAATGACAATAATGGTTACAGAGCCTTGGCAATTGAGCCATCACTGTTTTTTTTCCTTACTGTGCATTTGATCTCGTTTGCCTGCTAAGCTACCCACAATCATTTTATCCAATTTGATGCCCTAATTCTTGCTACAAGATTTTTATTATCATTATTATTATTATTATTTTGCTTAACCTTCAATTTTACCAGGCTAGTCATTCAGAACAAATTCCTAATTACAATAGCAGCCTGGCAAAAAAGCAAGAACTTGAGGGGAGAGGGAAAATTGGGTAAAAAATAAAAAAGTTAAAAGCATGAAATACATCAATAACAACATGGCAAAGACATAAAACACAGGCACAGGAAGCACAGCCAGGCAAGCAGCAGTCAACCACCAAAGAAACAGGTAGAACAAGATAGAAAGGCGAGGCAATGGCAAACATAGGGTACTACAAAGGGTAACAAACATGATAAGAAACATCATCATCGGCGGTCACTTGGGGTCGAGTACGACTGTCCTTTGTCTGGGTCCCTCTGGGTCCTCAGGTGGGTGTAGAGGCCGATCCTCGAGCCACATAATAGGAGGACGCCTGCGCCTGGCAGCTTTTTACATGGAGTGGCTGATCAGCCTGCAGCCACCCCATGGTCCTTGGCAGGGGTTGGCCAGAGTCCAAAGACATGGAGAAGCAAGACGATTGGGGACCACCCTCTGTTGCAGCCTTCATCCGCCTTCACTGTCGTTGTGACCTGGAGACATTTTCCACCAGTTCCACCTTTGAGGTCTTTGTTGGATTGCGTTTCGTCTGGAACCTACCCCTTGGGTGACCCTACCAGGAGCCAAGCTCCGGACAGCATAGCTCTTGGGATCATTAGTACACGCAAGCTTCTCCACCACAGCTAGGTGGCGATCCAGGAGAAGGATGCGAAACATACAGGGATCAGGAACAATTTATTGTCATTTCTTTCATGTACTTATGTACACAAAAGAAACGAAAGTCTGTTTCCCTCTGCCCACAGCAGTGTGACACAAAAAACAAAAATACGCATCCAAAATTTCCCAAAAATGACACCACCAAAAACATACAAAAACAGAGAGAACACGAAAAAAAAAAATCCAAACTACAAAAAAACTACAAAAACACATATATCCAAAAAAAAAAATCACTGTCCAGGACAGCGAATGCCAGGATGACTGTCGGAACTGCTGGTCTGCGTGGGCTAGCAGTTAGCTTAGCTTGCCCTACTTCTGCTTCCACGTCCTGTCAGACCGCCCTTGTTGTTTCCTCCTCAGGTACAGCTCCAGGCAGGGCCGTGGTCCCTGGGCCCACCGGATGCAGTAGACCAGGCTGGCTCCCCCAGCCAAACCAATGCCAGCTCTCCCAGACAGACACCTTCGACACACCTCCACCCACATTCCACATGACAACACCAAAAACACATCAACACTAGGCGAGGCCGCTGCCAGACCACCCTCGGTGTTATCGGAATTGCCAGTCTGCATGGGCTAGCAGTTAGCTTAGCCTGCCTCCCTTTCGCGTCCTGTCAGACCACCCTCGGTGTTTCCTCCTCGGGCACAGCTCCAGGCAGGGCCAAGGTCCCTGAGCCCACAGGATGCAGCAGACCAAGCTCTCCCAGCTGATCCAGCACCAGCCCTCCCAGCCATCAAACGAAAACATAAACTTAGACGTAGACGTGGACAAAGACATTGCATGGATGGTACTGGGTGAGGCTGCCACAAATGAAAGTTCGCACCGCCATCTTCCCACACCAGAAGTAGAAAAAAGACAGGGAAACAACAAGGGGTAGCAACATATAACAAAAACAAGCAGATATGTGAGTGTATGGGAGTATTAGTTGGTGGAAAAACAGTTGCAGGTGTCAGTGAGAGTGCCTGTGATGGAGTCCTTAAAAGTGGAAAGGAGAATACGTTTGTCCGGTGTTCATGTATTCTGCAGAGCATTCCAGTCCCTGGCAGCAGCTGACTGAAATGATGCAAACCAAGGGAAGCGCTGGTTTCAGGGATATTTAACTGGATATGAAGTGAGGACTGGGTGTTGTATGTGGCAGACAATGGTTGCAGCAAGTGACACAGGTAGAGGGTGAAAGACCAAGAAGGGTTTTGTAAATGACTGCAGAGCAACGGATGTGACGATAGTTGTGTAATGAAGACCAGTTAACCAAAGAGTTAAGTGCCATGTTGTGTTTGGAAAGTAGCATTAGTGGCAAACTGAATAGCAGAGTGGTAAATCGTGTCAAGCTTGTTGAGAGTGTACCTTTGCATGCAGACTTGCATATTGTGTCATCATCGTCAATCATAGGCAGGATGGTCATTTGGATGGTGAGTTTGACAAAAAGAGGTGAAAGTGGAACAGCTTTGAAAAGTTCCCTATGTTGCATAATGTTTGCAAAATTGTTGGGTGAGGAAAAGAAAAGGAAGGCCCTGTGATGGCCTGGCGGCCTGTCTAGGGTATATCTGTGCCTGCCACCCAATGACTGCTGGGATAGGCTCCAGCATGCCCGCGACCCTGACAGCAGGCTAAGCGGTTGGGATAATAGATGGATGGATGGAGGAAAAGAGGGAATTTGTATTCTCCTTTCGGTGTCTTCTCCTTTTTTTAATGGTTTTATCAATTTCTTTTTGCTTTGTTTTAATAGCGTGATTTGAATTTTGTTTACTCTGTAAAGTCCTTTGAGACCTTGAAAAGCGCTATATAAATTTAATGTGCTTTTATTATCAGTGTTATTTTTACACTGCCCTGGGCACAAGAAATGAAAAGGGAGCTCTAGGAAGATGACTCCCTTTCAGAAAAGGAATGAGCTCATACCTGTTCGTCGCTACGGTGATAGTCATTGTCCTCTTCTGGTTTCTCCTCTCCCGCCTCCTTGTTTGTTGTGTCCTCTGATTTTGCATCTCCTGTTTGAAAAACAGCAACAGAGAATATAGGGGCCTTGCTCTCAATTCTGCATGACTTAAATAGTCCCCCAGTAAAGACTTCACGGCACAATTGCAACAGCTATAATCCAGACACACACACACACATTCGGATGCACACACTCCACACAGAGACACCATTGTGACTAACATCAAATTTAACTATATATCAATGATTAGAAATACCTTCAGTAAATCTAATAATAAAGGAACTATTATGACGACATTGTGCCCTGCTGCATTCATTATTTCATAAGAACTCTGAAGAAAAATCTTTGCAAACTATCTAAAAGAAAAATAAATAAAACCATCTTTGGTCTGGTTTGATTGATGTTCCAATGTTCCAGTTCTAATTTGCCTGTGTCAGGATACCAACTCAATTCAAGCATATGGTTACCACAGTAAATACAGTAAGTTAGTAGCATGGCTCTTTAACTTATGTCAAGTGGCTTTACTTTGACTTCCATGATGGCCTGCTGATGTCAGTGTCGCTAAACTATGCTTATTGGGTGCATGGGAAACATATGTGTATTTCTCTTCCTTTAAGGCTTATTCCTGTTAGAGTGTGGGAGTTGGCACTGGCTAAAAGTCAATTTATAAGGCAATTACATGTCCAAGAGTGTCAAGGCATCCTTAATGTGACTTATCTGCTGTCTGGGTACATCTAAATGCAAGGCACCTTCCTATTAACCAAAGAAAAAAAAACTGGTCATTCTCCATACTGATTGGCTTACATGAAGGCTGCTAATGGGTCTGCCTTAATTGAGTTCAGCTGGTTTCACTATTTGTGCCTTTACAGGGAAAGTGGAGGCGACAGTAATGGGGGTTATCAGGGAAAGAGCAGTATTCTCGGGGAAACTAAAAGAGGAAGGGTAAGGGGATTTTTTTTCCCCCTCAGACTGGGCTATGAAGAATAATATATACGGAGTGAAAATTTATGGCTGTTGTTAAATAACATGCATCCTGGCGTGGCCATCTATTCCGTTACCTACCAACACGGAGATCCCTGGTTCGAATCCCCGTGTTAGCCCCAGCTTGGCCGGGCATCCCTACAGACAAAATTGGCCGTGTCTGCGGGTGGGAAGCCGGATGTGGGTATGTGTCCTGGTTGCTGCACTAGCGCCTCCTCTGGTCGATCGGGGCACCTGTTTGAGGGAGAGGTGGAACTGGGGGGAATAGTGTGATCCTCCCTAGCGCTACGTCCCTCTAGCAAAGCTCCTCACTGCCAGGTGAAAAGAAGCGCCTGGCGATTCCACATGTATCAGAGGAGGCATGTGGTAGTCTGCAGCCCTCCCTGGATCAGCAGATGGGGTGGAGCAGCAACCGGGACAGCTTGGAAGAGTGGGGTAATTGGCCATGTGAAATTGGGGAGAAAAAGGGGGGAAAATCCAAGAAAGCCTTTGAAGAAAAATAAGCTCATAGTCACTACCATATCATGTTTTTAAGCCCGAATCATCAATTTTTTGATGATCCTTCCACTAAATTACAAGCTTTTGCATTCGTACTCAGTCAAAGGCCATCTTGCAAAGAGCATCTTGTGCTTACAATAAAAAGGTCCAGTGTTTGGGAAAAACCCTCTCCTTTTAGTAGGCTGACTACATCCCTGAAAGCTGATGGTTGGTTGGCTAAAACTCAGCATGGGTAAGAGGCCGATGGGGCTGGAGTTGCCCCTGTGTGGGGGTGGGGTGGGGGACTTGGTGCTCTCTCAGTCTTACTCTAAAATAAAGGCACATCTGGGGCTGCCCCAGTGGCTCACCTGGTAGAGCACGTACCACATAAGGCTCAGTCCTTACCGCAGGGCCTGGGTTCAAATCCAGCCCGGGCCCTTTGCTGCACATCATCCCATCTCTCCCGACTATCGCTATCAAATAAATGCGGGAAATGCCAAAAAAAAATTCTTTAAAATAAAAGCATGTCATGTTCAGGGGTGAGTAATACTACTCTGTTTCAACACCCAAATCAAAAGAAATTTTCAAAAAAAAAAAAAAAAACAATTTAAATGTAAATATGTCTATTGTGAATGGCAGCATGTTTATTTATGTGATGGAGTATTCTGTTTTTTTGTTACTTTATTAGAAAATAATGGCTGATGTTGAAAATAAAATCACTCCATAAAACCTGATTTTTCCCTAATAAATATAATCCATACACCATTACAAACAAAGAGGTTCTGTTCTTCTTATCCAAGAAATTATTTTTGAATGTTAAAATACCTATTGTTGAACGATATAAAAAAAAATCAAAATTATGATGTTTCTTGCAATATGTATTTTTTTGTAACTACATGTATTGCAATACATATTATTAACCTGATACACACATATTTTAACTTCAAAAGCTCCATTTGCAAACAATTTATCACTTAACAATGACTAAGGTGATTTTGGAAGGGGAAATAAGACAGCTTTCCAAGAAGTCATTAAATCAAACTAAATCATTGTTTGTGGGATGCGATACAATCTTTTTCTTCTGAGTTTTCCTAAAAAAGCAGACATTGCTAGATTTAATTTTCTCTCAAGCAGTGAGAGTTTTAGCCTAACATGACTGATGGGCCCAATTTGCTTTGCACTGCATCCTTTGCAAAGTGACTGTCGCACATGTGTATGTTGTAATGTGAATTCTGAAACTATATATTGTTTGGCATATTGTCCTCCCCCTTCTCCCCAATTATATCCAGCCAATTACCCCACTTTTCCAAGCCGCCTCCGGCGCTGCTCCAACCCCTCTGCCGATCTGGGGAGGGCTACAGACTACCACATGCCTCCGCCGATACATGTGGAGTCGCCAGCCGCTTCTTTTCACCTGCCAGTGAGGAGTTTTGCCAGGGGGATGTAGCATGTGGGAGGATCACGCTACTCCCCCCCAGTTCCCCCTCCCCCCTGAACAGGCGCTAGTGCAGTGACCAGGACACATACCCACATCTGGCTTCCCACCCGCAGACATGGTCAATTGTGTCTTTAGGGACGCCCAACCAAGCTGGAGGTTAACACGGGGATTCGAACCAATGATCCCCAGGTTGGTAAGCAAGGGAATAGACTACGCCATCCGGAGATCATTTGGCATATTGTTGATGCCTTAAAATGGCCAGTAATACCAAAAGTTATTACAAAATAATCAGGAATCTTTATTTCCAATACCCAGCCCTAAGGGAGAGAAAGGCTCAAATTCAAATTCCAATCAATTCTTCCCACGCTGGGCAGATGCACCGAGTCATTGTTTATAAAGCTGAAATTGTTTAATCCTGGCTGGGCTGTAGATAGCTAGGCTGTGTCCTTCCCATCTAACTGTCCTTCCTTTGGGGCCGCCTGTCACCAGTTCTCTGAGGTATTTACTCTGAGGGGCCAGCGTGTGCTTTGGTGTGAGCACAGTGATTGTCTTCAGAGTAAGCCTCGCAGATTGCCAATAGGGAGAATTGGTCTGGTTGTGACTCACCTTCATACAACCTCCCAGTGTCTCACCGACTCTTAAAGACCAAAAAAACAAAACAAAATAAAAACCAAACAAAGAAAGCCTCAGGGGCTCTGGTCAACATTTGTGTACAGCAGCTTCAGATGACTGGATATTTGCTCTGGCTGGATAACATAAAGAATAACTGCTTTGTTTGTTTCAATGAGTTCTTCATTCTCTGAAGCAACTTGTTGAACTATCATGTAGAGTGAAGAAAACTGTTTGCTAGCAGTAAAGTCTGTGTTTTATGGGATGGTTCAAGTCTTTCTGCTACTTTCATCTTGCTTTCTAACTAATGTATGTGTACACACTCAAAAACACACAAAAATCTGCACGATGACATTCTCTAGAGGGGCTATCTTGGGAATGAGGAAGAGTAAACAAGCTGTGTGTGTCTGCTGTGCGTGTGTATAGGGGGGGGGTTGTCTGTGGTTGTGTGTGTCTGTATTGTGATGAACATGATAGCACACTCAGTGCACTTACATCCCTCCATGATAAGCTTTCAGGAAAACCAGGGGACATCGCTATTTGCGACATTAAATTTGTAGTTTTTCTTTACTAATCTTGACTACGGCCTCCAACAGAATGTGTCACTTATGCAGGTAGGAGATAGGCAAATAAACTGACATGAGATCTTTTTATAAGAAAGACATTGTCCACCCCTTGAAGTAACAGTGCCATTGTTGACACAATAATCCTGTATGCCATGGTCACTCACACACACACACACACACACACACACACACATTACACTTCACAATGATATATTTTATGTCAAATGTTTATAGAGATGGGCGGCATGGTGGTGCAGTGGTTAGCGCAGTAGCGTCACAGCAAGAAGGTCCTGGGTTTGAACCCCAGGGTTGTCCAACCTTGGGGGTCATCCCAGGTCATCCTCTGTGTGGAGTTTGCATGTCCTCCCCGTGCCTGCGTGGGTTTCCTCTGGGTGCTCCGGTTTCCTCCCACAGTCCAAAGACATGTAGGTCAGGTGAATCAGCCGTACTAAATTGTCCCTAGGTGTGAATGTGTGAGTGTGTGTGTGTGTGTGTGTGTCAGCCCTGTGATGGCCTGTCCAGGATGTCTCCCCACCTGCTGCCCAGTGACTGCTGGGATAGGCTCCAGCATCCCATGACCCGAATTTGGATAAGCGGCTTAGATAATGGATGGATGGATGTTTATATGGAGAGCGATAGGTATTTTCTAACCTCCATAGTGTTTTGCGATGTGCATTTGTAGCGCACGTGAAGTCCTGTTGTCCTTGAATGTAAGTGGTTATGTATCTGCCCTAATGTCACAAAACCAAGCTCCAGGAGTATTTACTGTTCTGACTGAACTGGTTTATTCTAAGTTAGATCAATAGTGTCAGTTGATGTCTATTCCTCAACTTGTCTCTCAGGAAGTTAGAAGTGCTAAGCAATCATGTGTGCTTAGCAATGTGCTAATGTTAGCTTTGTTTTAATTAGCAAGCTGGAGGAGGGTCAAAGAGATGGGGTTTAACATTTTGAGGCACTCTGGGTAAACAAGCCTTTAATCAGGTGTGTGTGAATGAATGTGTTGTGTGTGTGTGTGTGGGGGGGAGGGGCTCATTTGTAAAACCTCATTAAGTAATAAGACATAATGATGAACCTGTTGCATGTAAATCTTAATTGAACAACTGACAGATTGAAAAATGTTGTGCAAGTGTTGTCTCACTGAAGGTGGATTTATACCGAAAAGTTTAAATATTTGCGAGCATGTGTATTGCATTGACATTGAAGTGCCCAAGGGTGCTTACCTACATTATGTGCACGTACTTGCACTAGCATGTGCCCAGCGTTTCAGTTTGTGTTGCGTCTATCTGTATATTATTCAAGCTTTTTCTTTCCCACGACTATTTTGATTTATTGTTGATATGCTACCAGACTTGCTTCCGGTGTGGGAAGATGGCGGCGCGAACTCGCATTTGCGGCGGCCTCACCCATTGACGACCATGCAGCGTATGTTGTCGGCGTCTGCGTCTAAGTTTGTGTCTTTGTATGAAGTTTTTTTTTTTATTTTGTTCGTCGATTTTTTATTATTTTTTTTTCCGTTTGATAGCTGGGAGAGCTGCCATTGGCTCGGCTGAGAGAGCTTACAGCCCTTTCCGGAGCTGTACCCGAGAGAAAACATTGAGGCGGTCTGGCGGTGGCCTTGTCTAGCGTCGACTGTGCAGTATTTTTGTCTGCGTCTGTGTCGTCATGTGGAGTGCGGGGGACATGTGTCGAGGGTGTTTGGCTGGGAGAGCTAGCGTTGGATCGGCTGGGAGAGCTTGATCTGCTTCGTCTGATGGGCCCAGGAACCACGGCCCCTGCATGGAGCTGTGCCTGGGGAGGAAACGCCAAGGGCAGTCTGGCAGGGCGCGGAGGCGCGACGGGCTAAGCTAACTGCTAGCGCATGCAGACCGGCACTTCCGACAGTCATCCTGACTGGAGTTCGTTCTCTGGAAGGAGGAATTTTGTTGGACTGCGTTGCAGGGTGGACATGGAAGGTTTCGTTAAAGGCCTTCACCATCAACTACGATACATGGGAACAGAAAGCTGTGAACAGAGGAGAGGGGCGTGCAGCTGTCCAAAATGGTGCAAACACATATGAGGCCGCCAGGATTGCTGCAGCAGAGAGCCGCAGGCAGGCCAGGAAAGACCGTGCCAGCAACCCTCCAGCTACTCTCACTATCCCATGCCCACACTGCCAAAGAACATTCAGGGCGCAGATTGGACTAACCAGCCATCTTCACACCCACAGAATTCGGCCCCTACAGGATGACTAGATGGTCCTCGTCGCTGCAACAGATGAACAACAACACTTGCAGAAGGTTAAGGGTTTCTTTTATAAGAAACCATCTCTTTCCTAATTGAATATTATATATGTTATACTGCTTTTCAGAGCTGCTCTCCATTGTTCACAGAAGGGTGTTGGACGTCGGGAAAAGACAACCAAGCTCTGGAACCATCTGAACCCATTGCAGGTCTGTTGAGTTTTCCCTTCATTAAAGAGTTGCAAACCTGACAGCACTTCTAAGATCCTCCACAAGATATGGCGTCTTCACAGAATCTTTCAGGGTTAATTATTTTTCTCGCTAGGAACCTTGAGAAGCTCATTGGCCTTGTTTGGATCTCTGAAGAAAGACAAACCTGTGTTGTTGTCACTCTAATAGGATGCTGTGTAAATCACCATCCAAATGATCCTCGTGTGTTTCATTATCTCAGTTACACATCCAAAAACAAATTCCTATCATTACCCAAAGCCATAGATGTCACTCAGATTTGCGTCTCATGATATTTTATGAGAATGGTTATAAAATGAAGTCCCTGAGTTTCCATTTCTGTGTTTGCACTGCTTTAAATTATCCTTTAAATGTGTTTCTGCACACGTGCATGCATGCATGTATGTATTGTGTGTCTGTGTTTGTGTCAGGCTACTCAGCCAGACTGCCAGTGACAAGGCCTGGGTGAACCAGAGAGCACTTCCACTTCCCTCTGAGCCTTAATTACCAAAATCAGAGGAGGGGATTAAGCCAGTGATTAGGCCTGCCAATGTGAACACCCCCCGGGTGCACATTTGCAGGCCCACTCAAAGGGGTTGGAACACTGTTGTGCACTAAAAGCTCGCCCCGCCCCTTCAGAATGACTGAATTACCGCCCAGTCTGCTGCTGAATGCCTCCACTTCTGTACTCCTTACTGTTCTTTGTTTGGGTAAGAAGTCATTAACACTTGCATTTTCGTCATTGTTGTTTTTTTGTTTTGCTTTTTTAAATTTCAATGAGTATTCATGGAGAGATCAGTTATGACAGATATAACTACAGCAGAAATGCAACATGGTGAGTTCAGTATGTCATGTAAAGTTCCTGTGGGGAGGGACTTCTGACACCCAGGTTGTGACCAGCATTCATTTTAGGACCATTTAAAGAATGGTTCTTATTTCCATATTAATGTCACTTTGTAAGGACAATTACACTACAGTTTTTAAGGAGGGGTGTACTTTTTTTTTTTGGATTTTGAGATACATTATTGATCCCTGTGGGGAAATGATGCTCTGCATTTTAACCCATCCTAGCTGTGTAGCTAGGAGCAGTGGGCAGCCACTATGCAGCGGCCAGGAACCAACTCCAGTTTGTTTTACCATGCCTTGGTCAAGGGCACCCTAACATGCATGTCTTTTTGATGGTGGGGGAAACCGGAGAACCTGCAGACATGGGGAGAATGTGCAAACCCCACAAAGAGGACGAACTGGGATTACCCCCAAGGTTGGACAACCCCAGGGGTCGAACCCAGGACCTTCTTGCTGTGAGGCGACAGCACTAACCACTGCACCACCGTGCCGTGCTTTCAGTGTATTTACAATTTTAGTTGTTAGGCCAGTTCTCCTTTATGAATGTTAAGCAAATACTGAACGAACATCAATTGTGTGTGTGTGCATAGTATGTGTGTGTTCTATTAGTAGCGTGGGATTATTGGCAGTGGACTGTACCATTGCGCTGATCTAGGTGCGTCTTCATGTTGCACAGCTCTCCTTTGATGTCGCCAGGAACCTCCATCCCCAGCTTCTGATAGAAGTCCCTCTGCTTCTTAATCTCCGCTGCAAGAGACGGGGAGAGAGAAGAGTTAGAAAGAGGGACGGCGAGAGAACTGGAAAGTCAGAGAAAAAGTCAGTGAAGGAGTCAGAGAGAGCGAGAGAGAGAGCAAGAGAGTGAGAGGAATAGACTATTAATAGAGATTAAGACAAAGAGAAACAGGGATATGGAGATTAAAAGCAAAGGAGGCGAGGGAGGTGAGAGAAGGGGAAGGCCAGAGAAAGAGTCAATAACTACGTTTTGATATTAATTTTGTCATTTAGCATAAATAAGGCTTGATGAAAACTGCAAATATCGCATAAAATCCACTAAAAAAATCCCCATAAAAGTTTTCACACTTGCTTCGGGTGCATAAACTTTGCCGAATTTAAAAAAACAAAACAAAAATGAATAGAATTTAACCAAACGATCGGCTCTTTTTAATCTAAACTTCACATTGGCAATGGCTGATGGTTAACAAATACAGGTGGATGGAAATGGCAGCATAACACAGCTGCTTATCGAGATTTATCAAATGCCTGATAGTGATTGATCAAGCACCATTACATTGCCCAGTGTATTCTGCCTTCGTCTTCGGACAGCATTCAGTGTGGCCCTCAGCTGGACCAAAAAAGGCAATAAAAACTTGTCGGATATGAATCAGTTCTTGATAGAGTCTGTCCATCTTTCTTGTAGGTGTGCAAGTATGGCGATGTGACGTAGGACACGGTTTTTATTCGCCAAGGAGTTGATGGAAACATTGTAATTCGCATGATTTTATTATTCACCTGAAATTTATTCAAAAGTTGGATGGACTAAGGACAGAGAAGGGGACATAGAAAGAGAGCAAAGAAGAAGAAAGCAAGGCACAGAAAGAAAAAAATGAGAGGGCAAAAGGGGGACAAGGAGAGATAGTGACATGGAGAAGGTTAGAGAGAGGAATAGAACCAGAGAGAGAGAGAGAGAGAGTGTGAGGAGAAAGTCAGGGACACCGTGGAGTATAGAGCTCTTTTATTTGCTCAAGGTGACTGCAGTCTCTGGCATTTACTTGATAAGATAGTGTGTGCATGTGGGTTTTTTTTCCCCCATTCAATTTAATAAACCTGTCAATGACAGCAAGAATACAAATTTTCTTCATTTACTGCTCATGTGGAGCTACATAACTGAAGATATTAATCAGGAATCAGAAACAATTTACTGTTCACTGAATTTCAGTTAGTCCAAAACTACACAATAAAACAACCAGATGGAGAGGAAGTAGTGATTGGAAGGCTTGCAGAGACGGGCCAATATCAAAAATTTCAAGGTTTTGAGGTTGGAGCTCAGCTAAGGCCGAGAGACAACATTAAGACACTTACCCTCTTGAAGTCCTGGTACCAGTTTGTAGACAATGTCTTGCATTGTTCTGTCATGCCTGCAATGGGAAGAAAATATCTGTTAGATGTGTTATTCGTTTACAGGCATATGAAAAATATCCACAGGTACTGGGCTGCAGGTACGTGTTTGCCCTGTTGATGTCGCTTGGTACTCAGATTTAAGATAACTCTTCATTTAGATATCCTAACATACTTTTCTTCTCATTTTCAGAACATGTCATACTCCTTGTGTTTTTCTTTTTTTAGATTTTTTCTCCCCAATTGAATCCGGCCAATTACCCCATTCTTCCGAGCTGTCCCGGTCGCTGCTCCACCCCCTCTGCCGATCCAGGGAGGGCTGCAGACTACCACATGCCTCTTCCGATACATGTGGAGTCGCCAGCCGCTTCTTTTCAACTGACAATGAGTTTTGCCAGGGGGACTTAGCACATGGGAGGATCATGCTATTCCCCCTCCACCCCCCAAACAGGCCCCCCGACCAACCAGAGGAAGCACTAATGCAGTGACCAGGACACATGCCCACATCCAGCTTCCCATCCGCAGACACAGCCAGTTGTGTCTGCAGGCACGCCCGACCAAGACGGATGCAACACGGGGATTCAAACCACTGATCCCCGTGTTGGTAGGCAATGGAATAGGCCGCTATGCCACCCGGATGCCCAAACCCCTTGTGTGTTTTATGTGAACATCCCACCAAGTGAAATTCCTTGCTTGTATGTGCAAATTTACACGGCGATCAATAAAATGCCACCTGAAATATGTCACCGAAAATGCTGAATTGTATACCGGACACTTACACTTACAAGTTGTGGGTTCGATGCTTATGTGTTGTTATACTCTTGCTCTCTTTGCATTTAACAATGTTTTTATGTCATCAAGAACTTGTCTGATCAGCCTACTTTTTGCAATTTTATTCAATTTAAATTCAAGACTTTTCACAAGACCTTTGTAATGGCAGTAAAATGTCACATGACAGATTTCACAAATGAATCAAAAGCAGACATAAAAATCACTGCAGTGTGTGATGACTACGAATTCCTCTTGAAAACCCCACAGCAAGAAATCAAAACACTTTTACAATGTCAAAACCTGAATTAGAGACATAAACTGCTATGACTAACAGTATTCAACACCCTGTAAGGTGTTAGGATTTAGATTTAAGTCATGTAAGACTATTTCCAGGACCAGCAGCCTGAGAAAACCATCTTCAACCA
Organism: Lampris incognitus; assembly: GCF_029633865.1. Lineage (NCBI taxonomy): Eukaryota > Metazoa > Chordata > Actinopteri > Lampriformes > Lampridae > Lampris > Lampris incognitus. The sequence goes on from NC_079211.1 coordinate 40,489,598, forward strand.
CCGAGGCTACGACCAATTGATTTTTCACGTTTCCCAACAGATTGAAAAATAGAAATGACACCAGGCCACTTAGAGCTGTTGGACAAGCAACGCTTGTGAAAGTGTTAAATAGCCTAGGCGTTTGTTGTTCGACCGTACCACTGACATCACAGCACAGTGTGGGTGCCTTTGCCATCACTGCAAACATGCATTATGACCGACACCTGGCGGGAAGCTAGTCTTTCCTCCTGCTATTTGCAATGAAGGTCATTTTAGCAGGGGGCCAAAATTAGCTGCCCTTCCAGGACAGGAGAGGAGATGTGAAAGAGAGGAGAGGAGATGTGCAGGATAGGGGAGAGCTTGCCTACTACTATAATGCCGGTTTCACCCCAAACCTGATTGAATTATAGCCAGACAGTGCCCCCTACTGGTCAGTATGACCAGTAACGAAGAGACAATGACAACACAACTCAGACCAAACAATTCACAATGGTATGCAAGTCAAAACTAAAATTACCCACAAGCTCCAGTTACATAAAATCACAGAGGAAATACTGCAATTATCTCATGTATGCAAAATATTACATGGGAAAGTTTTTTTTCTCTTTTTTCCATCCATCCATACATTACCCAAACCACTTATCCCGCTCTCAGGGTCGCAGGGATGCTGAAGCCTATCCCAACAGTCATTAGGTAGCAGGCGGGGAGACACCCTGGACAGGCTGCCAGGCCATCACAGGGCCTATGCAGACAATGTAGACTATGCAGGGACTTCTTATTCCATCCAGAAAACCAGGTGCTCACTCTATCAATCACAGAGGTCAGAGAATCACTGCGCAGAGTGAACACACGGAAGGCCGCCGGACCGGATGGCATACCTGGTCAGGTCCTCCGGGAATGCTCCGATCAGCTGGCTGAGGTCTTCACAACTATATTTAACCTCTCACTGTCCCAATTCATAGTCCCAGCATGCTTAGAGACCACCTCTATCATTCCTGTCCCCAAGCATTCAACACTATCCCCCCCACATTCGACCCACATCAGTTCACCTACCGTCCCAAAAGGTCTACTGAGGATGCCATTGTCACTGCCCTGCACTTTGCTCTGATCCACCTTGAACTTAAAAACACATGCATACGGACGCTGTTCATAGATTACAGCTCCGCCTTCAACACTATCATCCCCGCCAAACTAACCACCAAACTCCTCTCCCTTGGCCTCAACCCTCCCTCTGTAACAGGACCCTGGACTTCCTGACCAACAGACCTCAGTCTGTTAGATTAGGTGACCACACCTCCTCCACCCTGATCCTCAGCACGTGTCCCTCAAAGCCATGTTCCGAGCCCCCTCCTTGTCTCCCTCTTTACCCACGACTGCCTGCCAACTCATCCTTCAAATGTAATAGTTCAAGTTTGCGGATGACACCACAGTCATTGGCTGTATCTCCACCAATGATGAGATGGCCTACAGGGACAAGATTCAGCATCTCATATAATGGTGCACTACCAGCAATCCCATTCTCAATGTGGAGAAGACGAAGGAGCTAATTGTGGACTTCAGGAGGTCTAGAAGCTGCAGCCCCCCCCCCCATACACATCAATGGGGTGGAAGTGGAGCGTGTCTCTAGCTTTAAATTCCTTGGAGTCCACATCAACGAGGAACTCTCCTGGACATCAAACACCCAGGCCCTTGTGAAAAAGGCCCAACAATGCCTGCATTTCCTGAGGAGGCTGAGCAGCGCCCGCCTATACCCCAAAATTCTCAACAAATTCTACCACTGCACCATAGAGAGCAACCTGACCAGCTGCATCTCAGTGTGGTACAGCAACTGCACATCAGTAGACCAGAAAGCTCTGCAACGGGTTGTCAAGGCGGCCCAGCATGTCACCAGTACCCAGCCATAAAAGACATTTATCACAAACGCTGCCTTCAAAGGGGTCTCAGCATCAGCAGAGATCCCACCCACCCCAACCATGGACTGTTCTCCCCCCCTGCACTCTTGGAGGCACTACAGGAGCCTCAGAGCCCACACTACCAGGCTCAAAAACAGCTTCTTTCCCCAAGCTGTTGCCCACCTGAACCTGGATACCCACTGAATGTCTGTGGATATTTTTAAATATTTTTGCACTCATGCTCTTTTTTTAACTTATTTTTAGCTTTTGGTCTTCATCTGTGTATGTCTTATACTATGTTTGCTGTGTTTGCCTATGTCTGTCTTGTACTGTTTGGCAAAGCTACAGCCCTTATTTCATTTTTAACATGTGCCTGCACATTGTATTTAATGACAATAAATTGAATTGAACTGAAATGAATTCCACATGATAACTATGTTTTTGAAGACAATATAACAGTATACACATACATCTGTGTAAATATGTAGTTACAACCAGGTAAAAAGTACACATTCAATGAAAGGGAAAACCTTCAATAAAGTCCATGAATGGACTCCAGGTCAAAGCGAATTTTTTGCAGGGTTTTACACATTTTATATAGGAGCTTTTCTAAAGGTAGAAAGGACAGAACAACCTTTAACCACTGCAAAAATTATGGAGCTTTATTCAACTTCCAGTTAAAAATCTGAAATTTAAAATAAAAAAATCAACAGCAGGGGCCCAGAATAGGAAAAGAAAAAGGGGCCATGTTGTCAGGGAAGTCAGACCACACCATGGTTCGGTGCCTCAGACTCCTTCCTGAGGCATTACTTTCAGTAGAACCCCAAACCATTATGACATCACACACACCAGAGGAGAAAACCTTGCACATTTACCAAGTATGTTCGAGGGCATATCACAATTGTCTAGCTGTCAAATTACAGTACGCTTATCACAATTGCTGAAGAAACATTGTACACCAGAAACACTACATCTACTAAAACGTACAACATAAAGATATTCAATGCAAAATGATCCCCCCCCCCCCAATTCTGACTGGTAGGTAAACTCTGGAGTACACCATTGGCCAATGGACAAAGCATGCCAGGCTGATCCGACATTTACCTTCCTGATTGTTTCAAATAGTGTTAACTCATGGGCGATTGTCATAACCTGAATAATCATAAGGAAGTAAAACATCCAAGGACAAAGCCAGAAATGCAACAAAGGAGTATGTGTTTTCAAATACACCAATATTGGTTTTCAATGGCCTGGTAGTTTGATGTGTATATTCTGTAGCATCCACAGTGGGGGGGGAAAAAAGAAGGGGGGGGGGAAATCACCATTGGTTTAACGTGAGTTGCAGCAATCATTCAACTATTTTGAGATTTAAGGACTTAAAAAGTTAATATGGTGATCGGTAACTAAGCAGGTAATTTAGCTCATTAGCACTGATTTGTTCAGATTTACGGGGAAAAATTCCACACTATGTAGTGTAGCTGGTTCAATATCAGAAACAGACATTAGAACAGGCTAAGTGACATGAGACTATAATGCAGCAGCATTTCCCATTGCAGCTTCGAAATGCAGGTGCCAGTGCGGCTGGTGCTTCAACTCTACTGCCTCCTGTGTCCCTGAAGAAACATCCAATTAAGAGCATCAAATGACCCGTGCTATCTGGTGCTTTAAGACTAATATATCAAGGAGATCATCAGAATCAGAATCAGCTTTATTGGCCAAGTGTGCCTATGCACACAAGGAATTTGACTCCGGTACACTGCAGCTTCTAGCACTTGCAGACTCACACAAAAAAATTAAAAGAAAATAAACAAAGAAGAAAAAAAAAAGACAGAAGAAATAAAGGGAACAACAACAGCACATTGGAGGCAAGCATGTATGTACAACAGGTATGTCGTTACTATAAAAAAATGTTGTTATGGCTGACTAGTCAACAACCTATGCCCAAATATTATAGTATACGGCTTATATACTATATTACCCATACACTATACCATATACCATAACACAACTCCACAACTCATCATGTCCATATACAATGCTAAATACTCCCCCTATATTACACTATATTATCTTATATACCAGAATTATACACTATATATTCACTTTCATCCACCTCACAACTACATACAACCATAACAATAACAGCAGTAATTGTAACCAGTATCGGCAGTCATTCACTGCACATCACAACGGGGTTCCTTCTACCGCAATGATGCTGTGAAGGGAAATGTGTGCGAGGTTTGACTTTGATTCCAATCACAAAAATAGGCGTTGATAGCTCTCACAGGAAGAGCAGATGGAGCCATCTATCATTTGCTTTAGCGGTATGTTATTTGAATAATTTGTGATGTTTCTCTTGTCGTTCATTTTCAGGCTTTAATCCAATTTCTACCAAACACTCAGGAAATGCTGGGAGAGAGAGAGAGAGAGAAAAAGCAGCTGTGGGAAGAGCTAATGTGTTTGAAATGGAGCCTTTCTACCAAAACATTGACATTGCCATCAGCGCACTCAGATGGTTAACGACAGAATTGCTGATACATGTTCAGGTTTTCCGTGGCATCAATAAATACATTGATGCTGGAGCATGCAGAGGAACTGAGTGTGAATAACACAACCTCATTTAGCCATATTCAGCCTGAGAGATTTAACTTGTGAAGGAAAAAAAAAAGAGTTGGCAAAAGAAGAAATCTTTTCCACATGCAATGAATCTTCATTTGCAATTGAAAAAAAATCATCTTAAGTTCGTCATTGAATATCATTTGTCTAATTGCATTTTGGGACAAACTCCTCAAACAAGTTTCAGTGCTGTATGTTGTGGTAGAAGACTTTCTACTCTGTATGGTGTTACTTAGGAATCAGGAACAATTTGTCATTTCATTTCATGCACTTGCGTACAAGAAATGAAACGAAATACTGTTTCCCTCTGCCCACAGCAGTGCAACACAAAGACAAAAACACATATCCAAAAACTACAAGAACACATATATCAAACTACAAAAAAAAATCACTGTCCAAGAGAACGAACTCCAGGATGACTGTCGGAACTGCCGGTCTGCATGGGCTAACAGTTAGCTTAGCCTGCCCCTCTTCCACGTCCTGTCAGACCACCCTTGGTGCTTCATCCTTGGGCACAGCTCCAGGCAGGGCCGTGGTACCTGGGCCTACCGGACGCAGACCAGACTCCTCCAGCCGATCCAATGCCAGCTTCCTCAGCCAGACACTTTCGACACACCTCCCTGAACTCCACACGACGACACCACAAACACAGTCAACGCTAAGTGAGGCCGCTGCCAGACCGCCCTCAGTGTTATCGGAACTGTAGGTCCGCATGGGCTAGCAGTTAGCTTAGCCTGACCCGCTTCCGCATACTGCCAGACCGCCCTCTTGGTGTTTCCTCTTCGGGCGCAGCTCCGGACAGGGTCGCAGTCCCTGGGCCCACAGGACGCAGCAAACCAAGCTCTCCCAGCCAATCCAGCACCAGCTGACCCAGCCATCGAACAAAGATGTGGACAGACAGGGACAAAGACACGCAGGGACAGTACTGCTTGAGGCCACCGCAAACGCAAGTTCGTTCCGCCATCTTCTCACACTGGTACTGGGTGAGGCCACTGCAAATGTGAATTTGCACCACCATCTTCCCACACCAGAAGCAGAAGGGGCTGGAAGTAGTTCAGTATGGTAACCAAGCTAAGACGTTGGTATGGTGTAAACTTGTCCGGGACATGTCACTGCCAATCAACCAATTTCAGTGGTGATAATTGGTACCTGATGTCAAATTGCTCAGAGAGACTAAAAAGGGTCCCACCAACACATGTTCTGCTAGTTAGGTTCATAAGGAACTAGTCTTTTATGAACACTCGGCGCAGCAGCAGCCAGTTGTTAACCTGTGAGAGGTATGAGTTCATGATTGATTTATTGTTTTATACAGAAAGCCCTCGAGTAGCACAAATAAAATGAAAAAGACTCAAAACGTCAAATTTGCTCATCGCTAGTATGTTGTTTGCTGGGACAGCACTGCTGGAGTCCCAGGGACAGCAAACAGCTCCCTCCCAGAGATGGAACTGCATCAACATCCGTGTGTGTGTGTGTGTGTGTGTGTGTGTGTGTGTGTGTGTGTGTGTATGTGTGTGTGTGTGTGTGTGTGTGTGTGTGTACGTGCACACATGAACACTGAACAACAGACCATCAAAAAAAACAGAGAAAGGGGGAGCTAGCAGGCAACAGTCTGAGCGAGTGAGACAGCAAAAAAAGAGATAAAGAGTATGTGAGGCAGACAGCAGCAGTGTGCTTGTGACCATGTTTGTGTGTGTGTGTGTGTGTGTGTGTGCGTGCATGCATGCGTGTGCATGTGCGTGTGCGTGTGCGGTTTGCACACACTTACCCAATATACTGCAGTGGATGGCTCTGATGAATAACAATCCTACATGTTGGGCACGTGTTGTTCTCTTCAAGGTACTTAACCAGGCAGCTTCTACAAACTGGAGACATCACAAACACACATACATACATACAAAAACACACACAAGGAAAAAAACAACAACACATGAACAGTATGATCAACTTCAATGTTTAAATTTGCAAATTAATCTTCAGATGGACCACATTTATTGTCTCGCTTTCTGTGTGTGTGTGTGTGTGTGTGTGTGTGTGTCTACATCAGGGCTAACAGCTAACAGATGTGACTAACGGTATCCCATCGTCCCGGGGACGATAGATAGAAAATGTGTTTGGGACAGGGCTCTTCCCCGAGACGCCTCCAGGATATATACATATTTTAAACTATTGCTTAGCAAATGAAACTGAACCGAGCACTGACGACAATGGAGTGCGTCTTCTCATGCTGTTACTATAGTTACTATCACTGGCTGACTACTCAGCACAAGACCTGAATTGCACCTGCGGTACTGGTCTGTCTATCCCCTCAGTCACAAACGGCTTGCTGGCAGGACCTCGCAAATATGTTGCCCTGGTTAAACAAAGCACAGATCGAGCACCAAGAGGGCCCTGCATCAGTCTCATCGAACCCGAGTAGGCCTGCAAACCCCAAGAGGTTTTCTGGGCACGGCCAACTGGGAGGAGACCCCTGGGTAGACCCAGAACTCTCTGGAGGGACTACATGTCCAACCTGGCCTGGGAATGCCTTGGAATCACCCAGGAGGAGCTGGAGGGCACTGCTGGGGAGAGGGACGTCTGGAGTGACCTACTTAGCTTGCTGCCACCGTGACCCTACCCCAGAGAAGCAGCTGAAGATGAATGAATGAATGAATGAATGAACGAACGAATGAATGGATTGAAAAAGTCTAGCCAACTGCTTGCCACTAGCTAGCTAACTTTAGCCAGGCACTCTGATTAATAGTGGATGGGTTGTGGGTGGTGAACATCAGTAATGAGGAAAATATTAATTACATTCTCTAAAATGTGAGCATAGCAGACAGCAGAGCGGCAGAGTTGTCCCCACCCACCCACAAACACACACACCTACTCACACACACACACACACACACATATATAGAACTACACACCCACACATACCTACTCCCCACAAAACACACCTACACACACACACTTAATTTCACTCTCAGACTTTTAGAGAAGCTCTGTGCTCTGAGACTTAAGATTTCTCTCCTGCCAGCTAGAAACGCACAGATATGTAGTCTAATAGTTCAATTTATTTTAGTTTGGACTTTTTTCCCTATAGGGCTAGCAATAATAACATGTCATAATGATTTTTGTGCAATATTTCCACCTGGGCGCCTTTTGACCAAATCAAATTAATTTATTTTCTACTTCGCTACAAACAAGGAAGCTCTGGCTATGAAGCAAAACTCAAAACAACATTTCTTCCTGAATGGAAAAAGTGCATTTTTGTATGAATTTCACTGAATATGACGAAACTGCACAATTAATGTCTTTATGCATGCTCAGTAATGCAGGTAAGGAAATCACAAAGTGGAATAAGTTCATCTGGACACAATGTTTATTGAAAGAGAAATGTTTCATCACTCATCTAAGTGACCTCTTCAGTCTAAACTGACTGCAGGGTGGAGACACCTACAGCCAGTTTAGACTGAAGAGGTCACTTAGATGAGTGAAGAAACATTTCTGCCACTAAATGTTGTATCCAGAGGAACTCATTCAACCTTCTTTGCTTTTCAGATAACTGATCATAAATGATGTGATATAAAATATCTTTGTTTCATGTCTGTTGTGAGGGTGGTCGGCATGAGACTGAGTTGGTTTAGGATCAAAGCTCCCCCCTGGACCATCAAGTCAAGTCAATTTTATTTGTATAACCCAATATCACAATTTGCAAATTTGCCTCAGTGGACTTTACAACAACACAACATCCTGTCCTTTGACCCTTGCATCAGATAAGGAACAAAAAACAAAAAAACAAACCTTTAACAGGGAGAAAAACTAGGAAGAAACCTCAGGGAGAGCAACAGAGGAGGGATCTCTCTTCTAACACGGAGAGATGTGCAACGGATGTTGTGTTTAATTTACAAAATATAACATGGACAGTCATGTTCAGTTGGGCTGAGAAGCCCCAAATGTGATACAAGAGCTCCCTCAGGTGCTCAAAAAAGGTATCAACCCCTCTGTGTCCCTGATAAATGTCTAACACAGTTGAATTGTACTTTCACAATGTTGCATGCTTTCACTATCATTTATGTTTGAGGTACTAACATTCAACTCTTATCCAGAGCAGCTTACAACGTGTGCTACAATAGAATAAACTTCGCCTCATTTCATTATGCATATCCATCCATCCATTATCCAAACCGCTTATCCTGCTCTCAGGGTTGCAGGGAGCCTATCCCAGCAGTCATTGGGGGGCAGGCGGGGAGACACCCTGGATAGCCCACCAGGCCATCACAGGGCTCACACACACACACACACACACACACACACACACACACACACACACACACACACACACCTAGGGACAATTTAGTACAGCCGATTCACCTGACGTACATGTCTTTGGACTGTGGGAGGAACCAAGAGCACCCAGAGGAAATCCACGCAGTCACGGGGAGAACATGCAAACTCCACACAGAGGACGACCCCCAAGATTGGACTACCCCGGGGCTCGAACCCAGAACCTTCTTGTGACCGTGCTAACCACTGCACCACCATGCCGCCTCATTATGCATAACCAAAGGTAAACAGTGCAATGTTCACAGCCTAAGTGCCTAGTATGGTACAAACACACCAGAAGTGACTGAAAGACCAGCTACAACACTCACAGCGCTGCACAGCTCATTGTCTGAAATGAGAGCTGTCAAGAGATCAACAGTCTCTTCAGCATTAGACAGGTTCAGCTACTATGGAAGCCACCTCTGAGCAAGGTCAACTTGAAGCCATGCCAGGAGTTTGCTTGAAGCCATGTGACAAAATGTCTCTCTCCAACTCCCAGCTAACAGCATTCCTACTGTCAAGCACAGTGGTGGCAGCATCTTTATTTGGTGTTGCAAGATGGACAGTGGCGCAGTGGTTAGTGTGGTTGCCTCACAGCAAGAAGGTCCTGGGTTTGAACCCTGGGGTTGTACAACCTTGGGGGGGTCGTCCTCTGTGTGGAGTTTGCATTTTGTCTGCGTGGGTCTCCTCTGGTTTCCTCCCACAGTAGGTCAGGTGAATCGGCCATACTAAATTGTCCCTAGATGTAAATGTGTGTGTGTCACCGCACCTGCCACCCAATGCCAGCTGAGATAGGCTCCAGCATCCCCATGACCCTGACTGGGAAAGCAGCTTGGATAATGGATGGATGGATAGAAGATGGACAGTGTCTAATACAGGTACACTACCGTTCAAAAGTTTGGGATCACCCAAACAATTTTGTGTTTTCCATGAAAAGTCACACTTATTCACCACCATATGTTGTGAAATGAATAGAAAATAGAGTCAAGACATTGACAAGGTTAGAAATAATGATTTGTATTTGAAATAAGATTTTTTTTACATCAAACTTTGCTTTCGTCAAAGAATCCTCCATTTGCAGCAATTACAGCATTGCAGACCTTTGGCATTCTAGCTGTTAATTTGTTGAGGTAATCTGGAGAAATTGCACCCCACGCTTCCAGAAGCAGCTCCCACAAGTTGGATTGGTTGGATGGGCACTTCTTGCGTACCATACGGTCAAGCTGCTCCCACAACAGCTCAATGGGGTTCAGATCTGGTGACTGCGCTGGCCACTCCATTACCGATAGAATACCAGCTGCCTGCTTCTGCTCTAAATAGTTCTTGCACAATTTGGAGGTGTGTTTAGGGTCATTGTCCTGTTGTAGGATGAAATTGGCTCCAATCAAGCGCTGTCCACTGGGTATGGCATGGCGTTGCAAAATGGAGTGATAGCCTTCCTTATTCAGAATCCCTTTTACCCTGTACAAATCTCCCACCTTACCAGCACCAAAGCAACCCCAGACCATCACATTACCTCCACCATGCTTAACAGATGGCGTCAGGCATTCTTCCAGCATCTTTTCATTTGTTCTGCGTCTCACAAACGTTCTTCTTTGTGATCCAAACACCTCAAACTTGGATTCATCCGTCCACAACACTTTTTTCCAGTCTTCCTCTGTCCAATGTCTGTGTTCTTTTGCCCATCTTAATCTTTTTCTTTTATTGGTCAGTCTCAGATATGGCTTTTTCTTTGCCACTCTGCCCTGAAGCCCAGAATCCCGCAGCCGCCTCTTCACTGTAGATGTTGACACTGGTGTTTTGCGGGTACTATTTAATGAAGATGCCAGTTGGGGACCTGTGAGGCGTCTGTTTCTCAAACTAGAGACTCTAATGTACTTATCTTCTTGCTCAGTTGTGCAACGCGGCCTCCCACTTCTTTTTCTACTCTGGTTAGAGCCTGTTTGTGCTGTCCTCTGAAGGGAGTAGTACACACCGGTGTAGGAAATCTTCAATTTCTTAGCAATTTCTCGCATGGAATAGCCTTCATTTCTAAGAACAAGAATAGACTGTCGAGTTTCAGATGAAAGTTCTCTTTTTCTGGCCATTTTGAGCGTTTAATTGACCCCACAAATGTGATGCTCCAGAAACTCAATCTGCTCAAAGGAAGGTCAGTTTTGTAGCCTCTGTAACGAGCTAAACTGTTTTCAGATGTGTGAACATGATTGCACAAGGGTTTTCTAATCATCAGTTAGCCTTCTGAGCCAATGAGCAAACACATTGTACCATTAGAACACTGGAGTGATAGTTGCTTGAAATGGGCCTCTATACACCTATGTAGATATTGCACCAAAAACCAGACATTTGCAGCTAGAATAGTCATTTACCACATTAGCAATGTATAGAGTGTATTTCTTTAAAGTTAAGACTAGTTTAAAGTTATCTTCATTGAACAGTACAGTGCTTTTCCTTCAAAAATATGGACATTTCAATATGATCCCAAACTTTTGAACGGTAGTGTAAGTCCTTGAATAGAATCTGTTCCAGCTGACAAGAAACGAGTTTTTAGGGCACATGTTTATGCTCAGGCAGAAAAATTAACAAAAGGCAAAAACTTCCATGGAATGGCTTGGAAAATAAGATTAATATTGTGGAATTGTGCAGCCTAAGCTCTGACTTAAATCCCACTGAAAATCTGTGGTACAACCAAAAAGTTGTCTGCTAACATCCTCTATATATAATTTGGCAGAGTCGGAACAAATTCCTGTGGGAACATGGTCATACATTCCAAAATCTACCTGTGGAAATCCCAGTCATACCTGAGAAGATTCACAAATGTAATTGTTGCCAATGGCCTCCCTACAAAGTATTGACACTAGGGGGCGAACTTTAGTATGAGAAATGAAAAGAAAAGGAAAAAAAGAAAAAATAATTCCAGCCCATTAAAATTTAGAGGTATAACAGGAACGAGATGTAAAAAAGTTCAAAAGGGCGGGGGGGGGGGATATTTTCTGGAGGCACTGTAACTCCCATAACACCAACATCACAAACACTGCAGGAATCAGAGAAACACACGGGAGATATAAGGACATATTCCTGTGGCCCTAGATTGATCTTATCATAATCAGAAACAGGAACACTTTATTTATCATTTCATTTCATGCACTTGTGCACATGAAATGAAACACAGCAGTGCAATACAAAGACAAAAACACATATTCAAAAACTACAAGAACAAGAACACATATAGCCAAACTAACACATATATATCTAAACTAAATTTTTTTAAAAAAAAACACTGTCCAGGAGAATGAACGCCAGCCACGATGACTGTCGGAACTGCCGGTCTGCATCGGCTAGCAGTAAGCTTAGCCTGTCCCTCTTCCATGTCCCTTCAGTTTTCCATGTCCCTCAATCCTTGAGCCCACGGGACACAGTAGACCAAGCTCCGTCAGCCAATCCAATGCTAGCTCTCTCGGCCAGACACCTTTGACACACCTCCCCGCACTCCACATGACGACACTAAAAACACAGTCAAGGCTAGGTGAGGCCGCTGCCAAACCGCCCTTGGTGTTATTGCAGCTGCCGGTCTGCATGGGCTAGCAGTGAACTTAGCCTGCCCCGCTTCCACCTCCTGTCAGACCACCCTTGGTGTTACCTCTTCGGGCACAGCCCCAGGCAGGGCCGTGGTCCCTGGGCCCACAGGATACAGCAGACCAAGCACTCCCAGCCGATCCAGCACCAGCTCTCCCAGCCATCAAACAAAGACAAACTTAGACGCGGACTTGGACAAGGACACTGCATGGACAGTACTGGGTGACGCCGCTGCAAACGTGAATTTGCGCCGCCATAAGTGAAATTACTATAATTATAATCATATATGTGAAAATGCCAAGGAAAGAAATGAGAGCATAAACGTAAATTATGCCTCGCAAATAAGAGCATTAAAAGCTCAGCCTATATAGAAAAATATGTTGATCTACCTGATAAAGCTGCTAAATGAGAAAAAAAATCAGTGCTGACAATATCGAAAATAGTTTCTCTGCAATCAGATTCAACAAAATCAATTTCTACATTCCACAAAAATAATTTAAGAAAAATAAAAGACAATGCTGCGTTGCAGATGCAGCCAAGACATGTCATAGACAATAAACTAAGTACATAATCTACTAATGATGTTTACACAAGCAAACTCAAGGGAACCTCTTCACTGATCCATCAACTGTGTCACAGTTAAACTATTGCTCTGTAACTAATGCATCACACAACGAACCAGTGACAGCAATCCCCCACCCTGTTTTAAAGCCCTGCCGAAATCAAAAATCACATTGTCTTTTTACAGCATTACCGTCAAGTTTATTTGTATAGTCTTAAATCATATTTGGATTTTCAGAGGGCTTAACATTCACATCACATTCGTATTACGTTCTCCAGAACAAGCAAGTACAGTCAACGATTACGTACAACACCTCCTACACTAAGACCCTTGATTTGGATGAGGGAAAGCCCCACAGAGAAAAACATTTGGGGTTAAAAAAAAAAGGAATTATTTCAGGGACAGCATCACAGGAGGGATCCTCTTTCCGGGACAGGTAGCCATCCTGGAAGATGGATAGGTGGATATATGAAAGCCACTTTATTCAACATTGTATTCTTACAATGAATTGTATGCTTACAATCAATGTGTTCTCTGCATTTAACCCATCCTATTGTATAGGAGCAGTGGGCAGCTGCAGTGCCCGGGGGCCAACTCCAGTTCTTCTTTCCATTGCCTTGCTCAGGGGCACAGACAGGAGTATTAACCTTAACATGCATGTCTTTTTGATGGTGGGAGGAAACCGGAGCACCCGGAGGAAACCCACGCAGACTCCACACAGAAAGGACCTGGGACGGCCTGGCTGCTCTGTATGGGCTGTTTATGTTTATGTTTATTTATCGGGATCCCCATTAGCTGTGCCCTAAAGCACCGCTAGTCTTACTGGGGTCCACATAAAAACAATACATTTAATTCATATGTAAATTTAATACATACATTTAAAAACAAGACAGAGAAAAACAAAACAAACAAAAATAGCAAAAACCTACATTAAACTTTACAGTACTCATAAGTCATCATCCAACAGCAAAGAGACATACGTAAATCATTCCAGTGTACAAACTGTTGAAACCATCCAGGCTATACAATTCAGTTCGAATCACACCTTAGCCTGTCTTTTGTGTGTGTGTGTGTGTGTGTGTGTGTGTGTTTGTGTGTGTGTGTGTGTGTGTGTGTGTGTGTGTGTGTGTAATATGTGTATGTATGACCATGTATTTTGCATCCTACAAATATAACATTACAAGGTGTTTCTTTATTTTCTTTTTAGATATTGATTTCTGTGTCAATTTAGTCATTGGCAGTGGCAACGAATTCCATGCTTTCATTGATCTATATTCTACTGTACGCTTCAGAAAATTAGCGTTTGGCTTAGGAAGTGAAAACCGGCCTTCTGTTGCCTGTCTAGTGGCATATGTATACGATTCTGAAGTGTGTTTTAACTGACTGTACTGATATAACGGAGTTTTGTATTGTAAAACCTTCCATATTGAAGATAGAAGTGCAGCATACATTCTGTCCTCAACTTTTAACCATTGTAGATAGAAGTGCATGCTGCTGATGTTCGTATTGTGGATATTGGAAAGCAAGGCATGCCGCCTTGTTCTGTATCAACTGGAGTTTGCTTAAATCTTTTTTCATGGCATTCGCCCATATTATTTGGCAATAGTCAAGCTGTGAGAGAACAATAGTGTTTATTACCATTTTAGTCAATTCTGGTGTAAGGTATTCTCTGCATCATCTTACCACTGCCAATGCCTTGGGTTGGGCTGTCTTGGGTCCTAATTTGTATAGAATTGTAGAATAGTGCACGGTGCACCATGCAAGACGCAGATAACTTCTTTGATTCATTGTTAATATGTCGTGGTTGTTTGGTTTCATGTTTTATTTTGAAGGCTCACGGGTTTTGCCATTTTATGTTACTGCCCTGCCTGCTTTGCTCACCTGTTCCCCATTCCCTGATTGGTGTGCCTGTTCCTACCCTGCCCTGCTCACCTGCTCCCCATTTCCTTGATTAGCTTTCCAGCAGGTATACATATATCCCCCCTGGTTGCCCTGGCTCAGGGGTTAATTATAGCGTTTTGTATTAATGGTGTTTGTCTGTGCTGAGCTACCAAGTTCTTCAGTTTATATAAAGTACTGTGGTTCATTAAAGCTTTGCTTTATCCCCACTGTATGGGGATAAAGCAAGGCTGGGGAATCCCCACTGTTTGGGTCCGGTTCTTGCTCTCACTGTGACATAATAAAAATTCTGTCTGTAAATTACTTTGCAAAGTATAGTTTATCAAAATCATGCTTCCTGTTAAGCTGTGAATGTCGATGATACACTGTGGCCTGCCCACACAGACGCTGCCAGGCTCCATTGAAATTCAACTCATGTAATTTTGCTTTTCATAAATGAAAAATGCTAATATAAGTGTAAAAATCATGTTGCTATGATTCTTGACTACAAAAGGAGTGATTTCTACTTTTGTTTTGCGTGGTGGAAGTGAGAGAGGGCGGTCTAAAACCAGCAGCACCAAGATGTACCTCAAACAGTTTGTAATGTCTGACCTGCCGACGTCAGACAACCTTGAAATATTTTTTCACCGAAAGCGGTTTGGTGAAGTTATCTTAACCAGAGTTGAAACTAAATCCAGTAATGATAGGCTTTGTCTGACAGAAGACATGCAGTCTTGTCTTCAGCTCAAAAAACCTCCATAGGGGTTGAAATGCACTGTGAATGGCAGAATACCAATTAGTGTTAGTGTGTGTGTTAAATGATGAATAGAGGAAGAAAAAAAGAGAAAGAAGGAAGAAATACATAAAACAAGATAAAGCAGAGAAAAAGAGCAGGAGGATGTGAGAAACAAAGATAAATAAAAGAAAGCCAACGAGAGAGAGAGAGAGAGAGAGAGAGAGAGAGAGAGAGAGAGAGAGAGAGACAGAGAGAGAGAGAGAGAGAGAGAGAGAGAGAGAGAGAGGACAAGTGTTATCTTCACTATCGGCAAGTACTCACAGGTGTGTAAGCACTCAGTGACGGTGGTGGCATCTATCAGGTAACCCTCACACAGGCGACAGGTGATGTGGGCGTTGATGTCCCACAGCTTTATCTTCCTGGTCAGCATGTCGGGGTTCTGGGGTGAAACGACAAAAATATGTGACTGTTTAAAAGGTACAAAACACTGGACACATGGCAAATCAACAGCACAGTGAGCTAAGGTGTCTTACATTTGCTTGTAGGGTTGGGCGAAATGGACCAAAATGTATATCTCGGTATTTTTAGGCTGAATGGCGATACAATGTATATCTCGGTATTTTTAGGCTGAATGGCGATACAATGTATATCTCGGTATTTTTAGGCTGAATGGCGATACAATGTATATCTCGGTATTTTCTGCGAAGTGGGCTGAATGTTCAGTTGCCACATGTGAATGTCACAAGCACTTTTATTTAAACAGATCTAAATAAAATGCAGAGACGGGGTTTCCCTCCCTGTTTAAAATGTACAGCTGCACGGTATATCAACATGTAAATGAAAAAATATCCAAAATAAATACTAAATAAAAATAGGCCTATCTCTGAGAATGCAAACTGTAATGTCCGTAGACGCCTTGTCTTACTGACATAAGAATAATTCAAGAACGAGCCGACTTCGTAGGTTCTTAACTGTGTAGCTTTTACTAGCGTTCATCCGACATACAACCTTCATAACATGCGCTTCTCCAACTTCCTCTATACGTCACACGCACTGCACGTACACCCGTGATTAGGTCAAGTTAAACACGTGACCTTTCATTCATTACATCTCCCCCTCTAAGATTATTTTCTAAACATTTCTCTGAACATTTACTGCCAACAATTTTAACCTGTATATCACCCCCCTTTTCACAAAAAAATAAAAAATCTCCCACAGTACACAAGTCCATACGCCTCACAAATCCAGCCGGATTGCAGGCTTGCTCACCCTGCCAGAGCGAGTAACATATGGTGTGGAAGTTGGCATTTCTGCTGCTCGGGACTCATCCGTGTTTCCACTCTCCCCTGGAGTGACATGGTCAGGATCCCTGCTGACAAAGGTGAGTGTTTTAGGTGTGGCCAACAGGTGGCGCCTGTTCCTTCTGTAATGTTCACCTTGAGCTGTCTCCACTATGTAGGATCTGGGAGTGGAGCTCTGACTGTGAACAACTGCTGGCTTTGTCCATGTTTTCTGTCCATCAAGTTTGGTGAGTACTGCGTCACCCGAGTTCAGTGGGCGCAGTGTCCGCACGCCGTTCCTGCGGTTGTAGTAGAAAGCCTGCCTCGATTTGGCTGCGGCGTCAGCGGTTTTGATCAGTTCCTCTTTAGGCCAGGCCGGTTTCAGGTTATGCTGCAATGTGGGTAAGGTGGTTCTGAGTCTCCTACCCATGAGCAATTCCGCTGGACTGGCTCCAGTGGAAGAAGAGGGTGTAGCTCTGTATGTCAACAGGGCGAGGAGAGGGTCTTCCTGCCTTAATATGCTTTTGGCTATCTGAACAGCCCTCTCTGCCTGTCCATTACTCTGGGGGTAATGTGGGCTTGAAGTCACATGGATGAAATCATAATCCTCACTGAACCTCCTCATCTCTTCTGAAACTAGCTGTGGCCCATTATCACTAACTACAATTTCAGGGATACCAAAACGTGCAAATGTAGCCTTCAGCCTAGCTACAACCTGACTGCTAGTAGTTGTTGGTAGATTTAGGATCTCCAAAAACCTGGAATAATAGTCAGACACTATCAAGTAGTTTTGCTTTTTGTACTCGCACAGGTCTATGCCAACTTTCTGCCATGGTCTGGATGGGAGCTCACTTGACATTAAAGGCTCTTTTCTCTGTGTGTTCTTGTGTTCTCTGCAGAATTGACATTGCTGTATCTTTGTTGTAATGTGCTCTGTCATTTTGGGCCACCACACTGACTGGCTAGCTCTCTCTCTGCACTTAACTATCCCCTGGTGCCCGTCGTGTATTCTGTCTAAGATCACCTCCCTCATCTCTGTGGGAATGACGATATGACTGCCTCTGATGACTAAACCATCTACCTCAGATAACTCCCCTCTCACCTGATAAAAGTCTCTGACTGTCTCCGGCACTTTATCGACATTCTCAGGCCAGCCGTGTCTGATGAAGCCCAACACTGTCTGGAGCTGCAGATCCCCATCCGTGCTCTGTTTTATCTCCTGCATCCTTTGAGGTGTGGCAGGCACCTGGCACACGATGGCATCCATGTGCGCTGCAACATCATCATGAGAAGCACCATCTCCGTAGCACTGCTCTGGGCCTCTGGAGAGTGCATCAGCCACAGCTAAAGTTTTGCCTGGTGCGTATTCAGCCACTGCATTGAAACGCATCAGCCTCATTAACAGTCTCTGGCACCTAATGGGCACATTATCCAAGTCTTTGCTGTTCATGAGAGGCACTAGTGGTTTATGATCGGTGACAAGTCTGAAATTGTCAAGCCCAAACAAGTACTTCTCGAACCTTTCACATGCCCAGACGCTGGCTAAGCACTCTTTCTCGATCTGTGCGTACCTTGTCTCTGCGTCACTCAGCCGTCGGGAGCAGTAGGCCACGGGCTTCCAGTGTTCCCCGTGCTGCTGGAGCAGAACGCCTCCCAGCCCGTAGCTGCTGGCATCTGCTGACACCACCGTAGCCTTGGACGTCATAAAAGGTGAGTACCGGGGCGGTGGCGAGTGCTGCTTTAAGGTCTTGGAATGCTGTGTTCTGTGCAGGTCCCCACAGCCACTCTGTCGTTGCTTTAAGCAGTCCATAAAGCGGCTGACCTACAGTGGACAGCTCTGGGACGTATTTTGCCAAATAGTTCACCATCCCGAGGAACCTCTTGAGTTCCGTCACGTTCTGGGGCTGAGGAAAGTTCTCTATTCCGGCCACTTTGTCCGGGTCAGGTCTGATGCCTGCCTCGTTGATGATATGACCAAGGAAGCGGACTTGTTTCTGTTTGAACTTGCATTTCGCTTGGTTCAGTTTGAGACCTGCTGTTTCAATGACCCCCAGCGCCTCTGCTAGGCGCCGGTCATGGATTTCCTCAGTCTCTCCATGTATAAGGATGTCATCCATGTACACCTCTGTGCCCTCTAGCCCGGTCAGAGTTTCCGCCATCTTTCTCTGGAAAATCTCTGGAGCACTCGTTATACCAAATGGAAGGCGGCAGAAAGCATACCTCCCAAATGGGGTGATGAAAGTGGTGAGCCCCCTGCTGTCTTCATGCAAGGGGATCTGGTAAAACCCACTTGCTGCATCCAACGTTGTGAAGAACTTTGACCCTGCGAGCCTTGGCATTATTTCCTCCATAGTGGGCAGCACGTATTTCTCACGTTTCACTGCTCGATTCAGCCTCCTGAGGTCAGCGCAGCAGCGAACCTCTTTCTTGTTCGGTTTCAGCACCGGCACCATAGCGGCGCACCATTCTGTGGGCTGAGTCACTTTTTCAATAATGCCCTCATTTTCCATGCGCTGCAGTTCTTTCTTAACCAGTGGTACAAGTGGCAGCGGTATCCGTCTGGCTGTATGCACCGCGTATGGCTGGGCACCCTCCACCAGAGCTATTTTCACTGGGTCTGTTTTCAGCAGTCCACCTGAACCGAAAACTCCACTGACCTCATTCATCCGCTTCACTAGACCCATCTCCACTGCCTCTGGACGACTCAGCAGACAGCTGCCTCTCCCCTTGATCACATACACTGGAAAGGAGTATTGTTTCTCCTTGTAGTTGGTTGTGGCTTGAAACTGTCCTATGCAGCTGATGTTTCCACCTGGGCTTATGAAGCATGTGTCAGGAGGTCCCAGTTTTATGTTTGGCTTCAGCTTTTTAAATGTCCCTTGGTTGATAACAGTAGCGTCAGCCCCCGTGTCAATTTTAAAGGTTATTGGTACATCACTTATTGTTAAACTAACAGTCCAATCTTCCTGACTGCTCTCTTTGCCAACTTCTCCCAGAAAGTACAGCTGTTTAACCTCTTCAGTGACTTCTCTCACCGCTTTAGAGTGACATACACGCTCCCAATGTCCCTTTTTATGACACTTGTTGCACTTACTGTTCGTTGCAGGACACTTCCGCTCATCGGTGTGCTGCGTCTTGCCGCACCTCCCGCATTCATCTACTTTGTTGGTTGCAGGTCTGCTGCCACCATGACGCTGTCCGCCCTTTTTGTTTGGGCGTTCGTCCCGCCATCGGACAACATTGACGTTAGCCAGCTGGGCCTCTGGTTGGTTAGCTTGGAGGCTGAGCTGCTTTGTTATTGCCTCCGCCTGGCGCACTTGTTCAATGACTTTCACCAGAGTAAGGTCCGCTGTGAGCTGGAACTGACGGGAGAGCACCTTGTCTTTTGTGCCCACTACCAGACGATCTCTGATATGTTCATCCCTCTTGTCCCCAAACTCACAGTGTTCAGACAGCTCATACAATGTCCGGATGTACATCTCCGCTGTCTCTCCTGGCTGCTGGCTACGTTGATAGAAGCACGCCCTCTCATGTATGATGTTACGGCGGGGAATAAAGTAGTCGTCGAACTTTTCCAGTACGATATCATAGTCCACTTTATCACCCTCCGCCGCGAAGTCAAAAGAGCGGAATATCTTTTCAGCCTCGCTGCCCATTGCATAAATTAGCGAACTCACTTGAATCTCCCCGTCGTCTTTATCCAGCTTTGTCGCGAGCCTGAAGCGCGAAAACCGTTGTTTCCACTCCGGCCATTCAACGGGGCAGTCAAACTTGAATTCACTCGGCGGATAAAACTTCGTCATGACCGCTCGTGTTCAGATACACAGACTATTCTGACACCATGTAATGTCCGTAGACGCCTTGTCTTACTGACATAAGAATAATTCAAGAACGAGCCGACTTCGTAGGTTCTTAACTGTGTAGCTTTTACTAGCGTTCATCCGACATACAACCTTCATAACATGCGCTTCTCCAACTTCCTCTATACGTCACACGCACTGCACGTACACCCGTGATTAGGTCAAGTTAAACACGTGACCTTTCATTCATTACACAAACCGCATTCCAAAACGACCGTTTTGGATTTTCAAAGTTTGATAACTGTGAGAAAAAAAGATACAGACCTGCCCCTCCCTGAATTCTACTAAAATTGCGTGTATTTGCATTTAAATTTAGTTATAGATCAATTATTAGATTAAAGGTTAGAGGATCTGGTGTAGCGGTCTAAGCATCGGCTTTGTGTCGATGCAGTTGTCCACTGGGGCCCGGGGTTCGCGCCCCGGTCTCGTCAGCTCCGACTGTGGCCGGACTCGATGAAGCAGCAATAATTGGCAACGCTGTCTTCGGGAGGGGGGCGGAGTCGGCTTGTGTTCGTCACATAAATGCGTCTTTGTGTGTGTCGGAAAAAAAAGTGGTTCGGCCTGGATTCGCCTTGTCACGAAAGGTGAGAGGCGTCTCCTTCGAGACTGCCGGCCGAGATGCAGTTGGCGAACGCATGCAGTACGAGGGTGGGTGTTTGAACTAAAATAGGGATCGATTGGCCGCTAAATTGGGAGAATAAAGGGGAAAATCAGAAAAAAATTTAGAAAAAAAAAGTTATAGGATCTACCTAAAACGACCATGAGCGGTCAAAATGGCTGCTCGTAATTTGCGCGTGATCGTGCGCGTCATGTCCCAATTTATGACCCGTTTTGGTCGCATCATTTCCTTCACGAAGTTCATTGCTCTGTCCTAGAAAAATAATCTAAAGTTCTCCAGTGCAGAGAAACAGTCTAAATTTGATTTTTAATTATTGCCAACATGTCTGGTTACAGACGCCGTTTCAGACGCACCATGAGTACCACCGTTGTAGTATGGTTGACGCTAGATCCAACGAGGCGTAGGCACGGAAGTAGCCGTGATTGGCTGTTGCGTCGGCAAATAGACAGCGCAGAACCTCGAATCGCACTGACTTGAAACAAACGATGCGCACTGAAACATTTAGCTAGCTAGCTTACAATTGACCTTAACATTGCCAGATCGTACTATAACCCTAACCGTAACCGTAAACCTAACGCTATTGCTATTACTATCGCTAGCTAACTAACGTTCACTTAATTCGTCCCAACTACTGCTCGGTCTGTCGGTCTGGCAGTTAGTGCGCTTTGAGGTTCCGCGCTGTCTATTGGCCGACGCAACAACCAATCACGTCTACTTCCGTGCCGACACCCCGTTGGATCTAGCGTCAACGTTTTTTTATACAGATCCGCGCGGTACAATTGGGACAAAACCCCACAAATAAATAAGAGGGAAGTCACAAATGTCACATGACCAACAAACTCAAAGCAAACGATCCACAAATGTGTAAAACCTGTTCTATATGTAAAAATTGATCCAAAAATGCGAAAATGTTTATGGATCATGATACATACTTGTGGAATATCTTCTGTGGGTTACAAATAATAAAGTCCAATAAAAACTTCCACATCTGGGTGCCTATTGGCTCTGTTGTGTGTCTTTAATGTTTTGCTCTGGAACGAGACATTGCTGCATCTGTGTTTTATCTCGGCGCGGTACGAGAGGTTTAATACACCGAATTGTGTGAGAAACCAACTGCTGTCTCCGTTTTTGTAAGTACGTTACAATAGTATTAAAGTTGTTAAAATATTAATTTTGATGTTAGTTTCTTAACAGACATACTAACATATTGTAACGATCACCGAATAGGCTCGGTAGCCGAAACTAACGGGTCAAAGCCTTTAGTCGAGAGGTCAGCGATGTCTCCCGCGGTGCGGGAGATACAGGTTCGCGTCCCGGCTGCGGCAGATCCTGTAGTTGCCCCCCCCCCAAATTTGCTATAATATGTAATGCATTAATATCTCAATTGGATATTTATCTTGACAGAATATAGAGTTGAAAAACCAAGGCGGTCAAAATGACCACCCACGGTCGTTCTATAAGTTCCGGTCATTTTTTGATTATAACACATTATGATTCACTATCTCCATATTCACATGTGAGGCTGCACCCTAGATGACGACTCTATAGTGTCCCTTGGCAAGATTTTCTGTTGTTCGGTGGTACAACGTAGCTGAGACGGCTGCAGAAGAATCTTTTTGCTTTTTGCTGGAACCGCTGCCAAGTTGACTGAGCGGAGCCACCATGGTTTACCCTTTCCAGGTACTGACAGCTGGGTTTACTGTGCCCGGGGATTTGAATTCAGAGTTACCTTCTCCTAGTCTTTGCCTTAAGAGCCATCAACCCACAAGGCAGCAGGTGGATTTGAAATCAGAGTTCCCTTCTCCTATCCCAATGTGTTGGCTGGACTGGACACCATGCGAAGTACCATACAGGCATGCAGGAGGACCAGATCTATCAGTAGGGACGTCGTCCCTAGCCGAAGGGCCATTGCTGAGGTAAGGCGCTACCCCTCTACAGCCTGCAGTTGCAGTTTAGTGTCTTCCTAATGTAGCGAATTCGGGGGGCAGTCTGGGAGACCGTCGCCATGGCCGGGACGCGAACCTGTGTCTCCCGCTCCGCAAGCGACAACGTTAACCAGTCGACTAAAGGGTCCGACCCGTTAGTCAAGGACCAACGTGTCTACTTATCCATGCACGTTACACTACCCCCCTCCTTCGGGAAGCGCGTCCCCGCGCTTAAGCATATCAGCTCCTTGACGCCTCAGGGCGCCTACGCTTCCGATGGCCTTACGGTCTCCACCATCCCACTTCTGACACCAATGTAGCGAATTCGGGGGGCAGTCTGAGATACCATCGCCACAACCGGGACGCGAACCCGTATCTCCTGCACCGCAAGCGACAACGTTAGCCAGTCAACTAAAGTTTCCGACCCGTTAGTCAAGGACCAACGCGTCTACTTATCCATGCACGTTACACTACCCCCCTTCTTCGGGAAGCGCGTCCCCGCGCTTAGGCATATCAGCTCCTTCACGCCTCAGGGCGCCTACGCTTCCGATGGCCTTACGGTCTCCACCACCCCACTCCTGGTACCAAAATTATGTAGCCCGTGGAATTAGATACCACACAGGACATAATTACTTCCGGGGTTCTTGTAGCTTTAATTTCATTGTTTGAACCTTCGAATGCAGATCGTTTTACTGAGTGCATAAATTCCTGTGTCTTTCGAGCAAACAGCTCATAAATGTTCACAGATGTGGCAAGTTTAACAGAAAAGATTTTAAAAGGAAAATAATAAATACAAAATACAACATACGGTGCAAAATACGGCAATGGACTATGTATGTTAAACAGGGTTTAACAAAGACATGTGGAACTTCCTGAAGATCGCGCAACTTCTCACTCTGTCAGTTACCTTGTCATGCCTGCAATGGCGAAAATTGGTCGACGGCTCGCGCCCAAAATCACCGAACATCAACTCCAGTAGCGTCCCTACTTACTACGGAGTCAGAGCACCGTCACACCGCAATCTTCAGGCGCTTCACACAAGAAAAAAAAGAAAGAATACCCAAGATGCACTTGGATAACTTGCAGAAAGAGTACCCAAGATGCACTTGGATGACTTGCACGGAGTTATAATAAAAGTCCGCAACACTGCCACTTACTGGTCAAAACATGCAATGACAACCAAAACTATAAAAATATACTCACAATCTGCTTCACAATTTAAATACATCAAATGACATTTTACATGGCTTGACAGTGTAACAATTACATATATTAACAGTTAAACTATACTAAATGTAAGTGGAAAATCATTTAACATATTTAACAGATTTACCACCCGGCTACACCAAGGACAACAGGCCCTTTTAAATAAGCAGGATAAGTGGGGATTGGAAGTTCGACCATGTCTCTATGAAGATTAAATTGTTTGAAAATAGTATTATAGTTGTTAAAATGTTAATTTTGGTGTCAGTCGTCTCCTAACAGACATACTAACATGTGCAATGCATTAATATCTCAACTGGGTATTTATCTTGACAGAATATAGAGTTTAAAAATCGGCCGTCAATTGGACCGCGCATTTAAGGTAGTTTAGACCATTGTTTTAGGCAGGAGTGAAATCCCGGTCATTCTAGTGTTAAGAAACGGGTTATGTATTTTAACGCAACATCAAACTATACCAATATAAACGGTATTGTCTCATCCTATATCTTGTTTGAAAATATATCGATATAACGTAAAAAGTCAAAGTACCACCCAGCCCTATTTGCTTGCAAGGTCACAACCTCAAAACTGGTTTACATGCTTTCCATAGTGCAGCAGAGTAATCTGATGGTTACTTTACTATAACTGAAAGATGGCATGTTCTTTCTTAGCAATAGTCTATAGGCCCTTTTAAATAATACGTTCAGGGTACAGGGTTCAAGTGGTAGCTCCCTGAGCCATCCATATTGAGAATCTTTTGTGTCCTTAGGCAAGACACTTACTCAAAATTGCTCAGTTGTTATTTTTCACTCAAATTAAAAGCTATTATAAAAGGTCTATTCTGTTGCCTGCCAACACAGGGATCACTGGTTCGAATCCCTGTGTTACCTCCAGCTTGATCAGGTGTCCCTACAAACACAATTGGCCTTGTCTGCTGTGAGTGGGAAGCTGGATGTGGGTATGTGTCCTGGTCGCTGGACTAGCGCCTCCTCTGGTCAGTTGGGGCGCCTGTTCGGGGGGGAGGGGGAACTGAGGGGAACAGTGTGATCCTCCCACGTGCTACATCCCCCTGGCGAAACTCCTCACTGTCAGGTGAAAAGAAGCGGCTGGCAACTCCAACGTGTACCAGAGAAGACATATGGTAGTCTGCAGCCCTCCCCGGATTGACAGAGGAAGTGGAACAGCGACTGGGATGACTTGGAAGAGTGGGGTAATTGGCCAGGTACAATTGGGGAGAAAAAGGGGTGGGGGGGGAATTACGTGATCCTCCCACACGTTACATTCCCCCTGGCAAAACTCCTCACTGTCAGGTGAAAAGAAGTGGCTGGCGACTCCACATGTATTGGAGGAAATATGTGGTAGTCTGCAGCCCTCCCCAGATCGGCAGAGGGGGTGCAGCAGCGACTGGGATGGCTCGGAAGAGTGGGGTAATTGGAGAGAAAAAAAAGGGGGGGGGGAGAATAGTAAAGATACACAGTAAATAGGCTGAGGAAAGAAGAGGAAGACATGAAGCAAATATCCCAAGGCTAGATTTGAATCCAGGACACCATAATCAGTTTCAGCCTACATGGTACACCCTCAACTTGCTGAGCCACCAGGATGCCTCAGGTAATTTGGTGTTTTAAATAATATGCCACTGTCCATCTTACCTGGCTGCAGCTACACAACACTTAAGAAAAAGTGTATCTTCATAAAGCCACATACTCAAACCTGAGAGGCCATTTTGGAGTGACATGACCCTTACGTGAGGTAATACATTTATTGAGGGCAATATGTCAAAGTGAGATGAATTATAGGACAGTTTTCCCAGTGGAGCGAAGATGTGTGGAATTTTGTTTTGATTCAACATTGTGCTTGCAAAGGAGAGAACATACCGGCAGAGTTTGCATGCGATGACACAAGATCCAGCTCTGGTGAGTTATGCTTCAAACCACACATATTGGAAGAGGATGCTGAAAGCCGTGACTCAACATCGCACAAAATGTATGTGCGAGTGAGCAAGTGAAGTAAGCAAAGGATCGAGTGAGTGAGTGAGCGAGCGTGTGTGCAAGTGAAAGAGGGAGCATTTGCGACTACCCCCGTGCGTGTGAATGACTGAAACTTACTGAGTGTGTGTGCATGACTGATGGTCGATGCCAAATAACCAGGGTGGGATATTAGCACACGGGTGCCCAGAAACCAGAAAATTACACGCACATTTTAACTGTAGTCAGTTGGTAAAATACTGAAATTACCAGATGAATTTTCAGCTACTATTGATCCATCCATCCATTCTATCCATTATCCAAACCACTTATCCTGCTCTCAGGGTCGCGGGGATGCTGGCGCCTATCCCAGCAGTCATTTATTATTATTGCCGCTTTTTTGCTCTGTTCTGTTGTTATTTTATTGTTATTGTTGCTGCAGTGTTGAGGAGCCGAAACACAAGAATTTTACTCTCTTGTACTTTTATAATGAGACGTAACAAATAAAGAATCTTGAATCTTGAATGTTGAATTGGGCAGCAGGCGGGGAACCGCCATGGACAGGCTGCCAGATCATCATAGAGCCCACACACACACACACACACACACACACACACACACACACACACACACACACACACACACACACCTAGGGACAATTTAGTATGACCAATTCACCTGACCTGCATGCTACTATTGATGTTGGACAAAATTTAAGATTTCTGCCCATGAAAACGATCTGTTCATAACTGTGCTTTAGATGTGATAACTGAAGAAAACAAATGCGCAACAAATAGCTGGATATAATTAGTTATGAGAATCCAGTAGGGAACTTTTATGACTTAGTGCAAGGGTAAAAAAAAACACAAACCGGCAACAGGGTGTTGGGCACCCAAGGCTCATTGATGCGTGAGGGCAACGAAGGCTATTGCATCTCTATCGAACCCACAGAAGGTCTACTGTGGCACAAGTCACAGAACATTTTAATGATGGTTACGGGAAGAATGTGTCACACCACACAGACATCACATCTTGCTGCATATGGGGATGCATAGCCACAGACCGGTCAGAACGCCCATGATGACTCCTGTCCACTGTCAAAAGTGCCTACGATGGGCCCGCGAGCGTTGGAACTGGACCTTGGAGCAGTGGAAGAAGGTCCCCTGGTCCAATGAGACTAATTTTCTTTTAGATCACGTGGATGGCTGTGCACATGTGTGCCGTTTACCTGGGAAAGTGATGGCACCAGGATGTACTCTGGGAAGACGACAAGCCGGAGGAGGCAGGGTGATGCTCTGGACAATGTTCTGCTGGGAAAACCTGGGTGCGGCCACTCATGTCGACGTCAATTTGACACGTGCCATGTATCTAAACATCGCTGCAGACCAGGTACAACCCCTCATGGACGTGGTATTCCAGGATGGTAGTAGCCTCTTTCAGCAGGAAGAGTTCAAGGTGTTGCCCTGACTTCCAAATTCTCCAGATCTCAACCCAAATGAGCATCTGTGGGATCTGCTGGAGTCCGATCCACAGCAGCTCCACCTTGCAACTTAGAAGATTTGAAGGATCTGCTGCTAATGTTTTTGTGCCAGATACCACAGGACACCTTCAGGGGTCTTGCAGAGTCTATGCCTCGGCGGGTCGGCGCTGTTTTGGTGGCACATGGAAGACCACCAGCATATTGTGCAAGTGGCCACAATATTTTCACTCATCGTGTATTCCATCACAATATGACAATATTATCACAATTGTCTAAGTTTTTAACCAGATCCATATATCCGTTCAATCCATTATCCAAACCGCTTATCCTGCTCTCAGGGTCGCAGGGATGCTGGAGCCTATCCCAGCAGTCATTGGGCGGCAGGAGAGGAGACAGCCTGGACAGGCCGCCAGGCCATCACAGGGCAAACACATTCACACCTAGGGACAATTTAGTACGGCCGATTCACCCGACCTACATGTCTTTGGACTGTGGGAGGAAACCCACGCAGACATGGGGAGAACCCGCAAACTCCACACAGAGGGTGGCTCGGGACGACCCTCAATTTTGGACTACCCTGCAGAACCATGATGTCGTCTAAATCGTGGTGTGAACCGAACCATGACATCAGTGTACTGTTACTTTTTTTTTTCTCCCTCAACTTTTTCTCCCAAATTGTATCCGGCCAATCACCCCACTCCCCTGAGCCGCCCCGGCCACCACTCCACACACACACACACACACACACACACAAACCCCGACCCGGGGAGGGCTGCAGACCATCACATGCAGATGCGCGGGAAGATGTTTTAAGTAGGGGGGCTGCCAACTAAAATGAAAAGTATTGTGGCGAGCCGGCATGGAAAATGAGTCGAGAGGCAGAGCTCTCTTTTTAATCGCAACTCCTGTGCCACAACTGATAACAACGTAACAAGCCCCGCCCCCCCATGTGACAAGTGGCGACATAAGTCCAAGTCAAGTCACGGTTCTACAGTCAGTTAGTCAGTAAACGGTCCCCTTAGTCTGAATCGAACCCCAAAACAACAACACAAGAATAACCATAACATGAACACCACATCATTAAAACACAATTTTAAATCTAACATTAACATTCCCATCGGCCATTGCGCTCCCCCAGCGTAGAACCGCAAACAGTCAAGAGCGACCGCCTTCCCCGGTCGCTACAGTATGACGTCATTGTTTTGTTTGTAAGGCGCGTGTGTAGCAGATTTGGAATGGAGTCTTTACTCACTTTATTATTAAAAATGTACATTCCATGCAGCCCTAGCCATCTGTTTAAAATAAAGGTGTCTGTTGTTCTTTATTTTTGCATTTGTACGTTTGGAAAACATAATGAGGTCTAAAATATTTGAGGGAGTATAATTTGAAAACTAGTTTTGGTTTGATATTACACTTATATAACACTTGAACATGAATCTCAGTTGGATTCTTAAATATGGTATTTTTGCATTTGTAGCTGAGCAGATATCTTATTATTTGG
Organism: Lampris incognitus; assembly: GCF_029633865.1. Lineage (NCBI taxonomy): Eukaryota > Metazoa > Chordata > Actinopteri > Lampriformes > Lampridae > Lampris > Lampris incognitus. Next base: position 40,518,971 of record NC_079211.1, read on the forward strand.
AAATTGTGTAAAATCATTATTGTGAGGATACTCTCCATATCGCCAAGCACTAATTTAAATGTTAACACTTTTTTCCGACTGAATAACCTATTTGGAATATAATGATGTTTTATTTGAGTGAACTGCATTAGGGCCCTGAAAATGGTGACATTAAACTTCTGGCTGGTTGAGTGGTGAAAAAAAGGATGGGAACCAGGCTTGTTGCTCCTATATATGAGCACATCTCTATTAAATGATTCTAATGGTGCATGCGTTCTCTCTAACCAAGCCAAGCTTGACATTAAAGTCTTTCCTGAATACAGAGAAAAAGATGAACCAGTTCTCCTGCATCTCCAAAAGAAAAGAAATGTACGAGTATGTTTCATTTTTACGCCATCTTTTCAAACTCTATGAGAGCCCTGCACAGATGAAAAAACCAAACTGTGGTTGTGGTTTTGCACTTGGTTTACCCCTAGTGCCGCCATGTGTTGACTGCGGATGGCTGGGCGGCCGCGGCTGTTCTTGTGGTTCTGAAGATGACGGCGTTAGCTCCACATCATTGAGAGCCTCTCACTGGAGCCTGTGAGTGGGAAAACAACAAAACAGGGTCAATTAATATCACCTCACCTATATATGGACAATCCACTCATGGGAGATCCACTTAAAATGAATGTGAGAATATACAGATGTCCAGAGCGGGAAGTAGATTCATCTTTGGTGTACCCCAATGGCTGCTAAGAACAAAAACACAGCAGCAGCTAAAGCTATTTGATAAGCCCATCATCAGTTGTAATTTTAGACAAGGACCCCCATATAATGGCTGGTTACCTGCCAAAGCCAGCAAAACCTCAAAGAGACTGCTCTTCAGGTAAAGTCAAGGAAGATGTCATTTATAAAAAATATTCAAATTCAACCAAAGGGGGTATCTGGGTAGCATAGCGGTCGTTTCCGTTGCCTACCAACACGGAGATCACCGGTTTGAATCCCCATGTTACCTCCGGCTTGGCCAGGCATCCCTACAGACACAGTTGGCCGTGTCGGCAGGTGGGAAGCCAGATGTGGGTACATGTTCTGGTCACTGCACTAGCGCCTCCTCTGGTCGGTCAGGGTGCCTATTCAGGGGGGAGGGGGAACTGGGGAGAGTCGCGTGATCCTCCCACATGCTACGTCCCCCTGGCAAAACTCCTCACTGTCAGGTGAAAAGGAATGGCTGGTGACTCCGCATGTATCGGAGGAGACATGTATTAGCCTGCAGCCCTCCCCGGATCGGCAGAAGGGGTGGAGCGGCGACCGGGACGGCTCGGAAGAGTGGGATAATTGGCCAGGTATAATTGTGGAGAAAAAGGGGGAGAAAAAAAATTCAACCAATGTTGACCAAAACGCTGTACAGTGGTACACGAATACAATGACTATAAGACAGACATATGCCAAAGAGTCTCAAAGACTAAAAAAACAAAAAAGTGAATTTTAAGTGGGTCTTAAACGATTCTGATGGGGTCAGTTCCGGGGGAGGCGAAGGCTTTTGAATAGTTTTACAAGGTCACCGTTAAGCTTTAGCGTTTGAACCGAGGAAATGTGAGTAGTGCTTGGTCAGAGAATCTGAGGGTGGTGAAGGAGGCCTGAAATGTAGAATGAGGCAAGACCACTTTACAATGTAAATTTAACGATAAAACCTTTGAAACCCATTCATAAGCACACTTGGAGCCAGTACAGAAGGGCTAGAATATGACACTGAATACCAACCAGCTCTGGGAGTTCTGCTACCTAACTGATCCTGCGTAACTCCCATTTTAGTACAAGGTGACACAATGCAGGCACACAGTAAAACTGAACAGATACCCCACTACATATACACAAAAAAAGCAGCAACTCTTTATTTAGAACTCACACAGTAGCAAGTACTTAACTATCACATTATTAGGGCCTACAAATAACTTAGTACTCTTCGATTTACTGTTTGATGTACTCAGACACAGTCCCACAGTCCAAAGACATAGGTCAGGTGAATCAGACATACTAAATTGCCCCTAGGTATGAATGTGTGTGTGTGTGTGTGTGTGTGTGTGTGTGTGTGTGTGTGTGTGTGTGTGTGTGTGTGTGTGTGTGGGCCCTGTATGATGGACTGGCAGCCTGTCCAGGGTGTCTCCCCACCTGCCACCCAATGCCTGTTGGAATAGGCGCCAGCATCCCTGCTACCCTGAGAGCAGGATAAGCGGTTTTGGATAATGGATGGATGGATAGACTCAAACAGCAATCAAATGAACTCAGACAGTAAAAGTGGAATCCCCATAAATCAAGTACTAACACTACTAACAGTTGCGTACATGTGTTACTTTATTTTTATATATATATTTATTTATTATTGAAAAGAAATTCTATAGAATTTAGAAGAGAGAGGGGAAGTCAGAGCTTAAGGTCACCTTAAGAAATGCAAAACCTGGAGAAGGCCAGGGTTTCTTCTCGAGGCTTTCTCAAGAAGACTTCAGCGGGAAAAATACTTGTCTGTTTGTGGCCTTAAGCCAGGATTTCTAACCACAAAGCTGCCTTGTTGTGACACTATTATGTGCTTCCAATAGGTTTCTTTATTACACCAGTTAACGTATTCAAACAAGGGCGTTGTGAGGCGCACCATTTCCAACAGTCGTGATCCTCCTCCACACAAGACAATGAGTTCTGCATCCTGGCCAGCTGGCAGCTCGTCGTGTCCGTATCTAAAAGAAATTCGTTGCCAAATCGTAGGAACCTGACCACTCAAGTCACGATATGCTATGAAATACCAAGATAACTTCCACCGCTTTGTCCACCACCCCCCCCCACGTACATAAACACACACAAGCATGTGTGCCTACAGATACAGATCTGCATACACACACACACAAACACAGATCATCATCATCATCAGCTGTCACTCAAAGGGAGTATGACTGTCCTCTCCGTTGGGTTGTCTACTTGTGGGTCTTCAGATGGCTGTGGCTCCGATCCACTTACACTTGGTGCAGTATGGACAGGGGGAGGTAGTGGTGGTTGAGCCTTTTTCTCTCTCTCTCCTTGCGGTGCCGTTGCTTTCTCTCTGCGGCACAGTGGAGTTCCATTTCATGGCATGCAGCTCCTTCCTGCACGGATTTCTACCAGGAGTCCCTATCCAGTGCAATGTGTTCCCAGTTGCTCGACGTGATGTTGAATTTCTTCAGACTGGTCTTGATATTGTTATTGAAACATATCTTTTCCCTGCTGGGAGCTCACTGACCGTCCTTCAGCTGAGAGTGCAGGATCTAGTATTTGGGGAGAGGTGTGTTGGACATGCGGATGACATGGCCTGTCCATCAGAGTTGGTGCTGCATTATTGTGGTGGTGATGCTAGACATATTGGCTTCTTCCACAATGCTGATGTTGGTATGTCTGTCCTTCCAGCTGATCCTCATGATCTTTCGTAAGGATCTTTGGTGGTATTATTCCAGGGCTCTCGGGTGCCTGTTGTAGGTGGTCCATGACTCTACTCCATACAGCAGGGTGGGGAGAACAACAGCTCTGTAGACCAGGAGTTTTGTTTGGACCTTTAAGGCTTGGTCTTCAAAGACTTCTTTTCTTGAGGCTGGCGTAAGCGGCACTGGCACAACTCAGGCAACGGCTGACCTCAGAGTTGATCTCAGCTTTTTGAGGAGAGAAGGCTGCCGAGGTAGGGGAAGTGATCAATGTTTTCAAGAATTTTGTTGTCCACTTATGGTGGGCTCAGTAGATGGCTGGTTGGGTGGAGGTTGATATAGGACCTGGGTCTTCTTCACTCACACACACACACACACACACACACACACACACACACACACACACACACACACACAAAGACACCTACAGACAGTAAGAGGATCATCAAATATTGACAACACACACGGACACGCGCACACAAACTCACACAAGCATGCTCGTGCGCACACACACACACACACACACACACACACACACACACACACACACACACACACACACACACAGATTCATAAAACTGTTCAGTAAACTGTCCAGAGATAACACCATATCTGCCAGGCTGCTTCTGTCTGCTCATCAGACTGTGAAATTAGCCCAGTTAGTCTACAGAGATGAAAAGCGAGGGGGCCTGTGAGGACATGCACTGCACTGCTGCCCATTATTGCCCTGGCACGCGCCATTGAGCTTCACACAGATGTTACTGCAACACGACACTTGCCGTTTCCCTGGCGCCCCCTAGCACCCATACTCTAAATACATTTTGGTCATTTTTGGCTGTGTTACAATAAGCAAGCACCTTGAGATTGGGGGTTTGTTCAATCAAGGGCATCCTGATCGGAAAGGTGGCTATAGCTACCATCAAACTGGAGGTCTCTGATATCGGGGCTAGTTTCTCTGATCACAAGACACCACTGTTACTGTTCTAGTGCAAGTAGTGGTGCTGGGAAAAACAAGAAGTTGTTCTTTGGATTCTCTGTCCTGAAGGGATAGAAGAGTCAATGTTTTGCATACTCCTGTATTTCTCACAGGCTGCTGCTGGGATATGGGTCACCCGATGTGATCAGCTATCCTCGCTGTCTTTACAAACTGTACCAGTAAAAATGTAGGACAGGACAACTGAACTGATTCAGAAATGAGAGCCTGTGTGATTTATGACGTGGTTAAATAGTGTTCGTCATCACTGATATAGTCAGAAAAAGTCAGTGTGGGGATTGTCTTGTATTGGACACCCACATATATAAATGGACTGCATTTATAGAGCACTTTTCTAGTCTACCAACCACTTTATAATGTATGTTTCACATTCACCGATGGTGGAGGCTGCCATGCAAGGTGTCAACATGCTCATCAGGAGCAGTTAAGGGTTCAGTGTCTTGCTCAAGGACACTTCGGTACAATGTCCACAGGAGCCGGGGATTGAACCAGCGACCTTCCGATTAATAGACAACCTGCTCTACTTCCTGAGCCATGCCACCCCACATACTCAGCTGATGAAAACTCACCACTGACCGGCTGCTGAATTCTCTGCCTTGTTTTTGAATAACTTCCACTGCTTTTTTCTTCCTTTGTTGACCATCCACTGGGCCATTCTTACCCATCTCAGTTACAACCTTGGAACCCACAATTAATTAGATTCTACAACCGGCAACGAGGATGGGATCGGAACCTATTCGTGTAAAGAAAAATATATTAATGTAAAATTTATTCTCAACACACTTTTGATGTCTTTCACAGTCAAATGTGACCATGTCATTTTGACAGTTTCCTGTTTTCTCTGGCAGTGGAGGTAGCAGATGTCTTCTTGTTCTTGAAATCATTGGCATGGAACTACCACAAGTTCACAATATTTACACCACTCGCTGCAAAAGGAAAGCCCAAAGCATCACCACCAGCTGCCCCACTCATGTTCTGTTCTTGCTCCTTCCATCTAAAAATGCTACCGGAGCGTCAAATCACACACCACCCATCTCAGTAATAGTTTCTTTCAGCAGGCAGTCAGGTTGCTGTACAACTGATGCACCATATGCAGCTTACATTGTTGTCAAGTCAATTTTATTTGTATAGCCCAATATCACAAATTATGGATTTGCCTCAAGGGGCTTTACAGCAACACGACATCATGTCCTTAGACCCTTGCATCGGATAAGGAACAACTCACTAAAAAAAATTTTTTTTAAAAACCTTTAACAGGGAGAAAAATTAGGAAGAAACCTCAGGGACAGCAACAGAGGGATCTCTCTCCCAAGATGGACAATGTGCAATGGATGTTGTGTTTACACAATTTACAGAATACAACACTGAAAGAGAATAACAGAATTATAATTGAATTATAACATTTATGAAGACTGTGATGAGCAGTGTTGTGTTATCAATTGTGTATATACTATATACATATATATATTTATTTTTTTGTTTGACATGGCATGTCCTTGTGTTCTTTTTCCTTTGTGTCCTTTGTGTTTAGGCAGAGAGATACAGCGCACAAGAATTTCATTGTATTTTAAATACATATGACAATAAACTTGAACTTCTTGTGATGGCATACCAAAGCTGGATCAACACAGGCCAAATACAGAGGTTGTCAATCAAAAGAGAGAAAAAAAAATCTTCTTTCACTGTTGCATCAAGAATAATCTTAGGCTAACAGTCATGTGAAAGCTGTTATAAAAGATAGGGTGGGTTATAAGCACAGAAGCTGCATTTATACAGCAGTTAGACCATCACAGCAACGAACCCTTTAAAGAATAATGGCAGTAAGACCATTAACCAAAATCTCCCTTTAAATATGCAAAGAAAGCCATTCATACTAGCTAACTATCTTAAAATTTTAAAAAAAGTACTATAGAAGTTCTGAGCAGTGTGTTGGTGTTTTGATTTTGCCACAAAAGAAGCTGAATAGCCAGCCTTACAGAATAACAGACTGCAAAGAATTGAAGCTGTTGCTCAGTCAATGGGGAAATAGCAATTACTTGATAAACTTTGAATGTCTCTCTTTAGTGGGGATTCCCTAGAGGAAAAACTGAGGCTTAGTGATTCCGCTGGAAACGAAAAAGGGAAAAGCCTGATCAGTTTTCAGTTGAGGCTGAAGATAGTTGCATCACCAGTCAATGCTACTATAGTAATGCCAGGTAAGTTTATAACTGCTGATCACTAATTTAGTATTGAAAAGCTGACTTCTAGGGGCGTCCAGGTAGCATAGTGGTCTATTCTGTTCCGACTCCACATGTATCGGGAGGAGAAAAAGGGGGAAAATTCAACAAAAAAAAGAAAAAGAAAAGAAAGAGAAGCTGATTTCTGTTTTAAGAGTAGCAGCCTACTCCTTGTCTGGTATGGGAACTAATCCAGCCAAATTGCCGCCTGCACTTGTACAAAACTTGGCACAGTCGCGTAAAAGGGATGTAAGACACGGCACCAGACATCAAGTAAATATCCTTACAATGGCTTGGCTAATTCATCAAACATTAAATTATTCTTCAATTTTCTACAATCGAACTCAACTGCCAAGTTCTGCGAGCCTCATGAGACATCGCTGTGATAGTAATTACAGCGTGCTTACATTTCAACAATTCTTTTTTTTTTCTTTTGTAAATGGATGAAAAACTACGGCATCCATGCAGTCGGGATACCGTGTGTCTCTGTCACATGTTCCATAGACTCATCTTCTGAAATTCCTGGATCCACTGTGTCACTATTAATAAGTACGGTTTGGCCACACAGTGCTCAGGAAAGCACATCAAGGTCACAGTGGCTAGCAGCAGTTACTCAGCTGTGATTGGAGCATCTGGAAAAATAGGCTTAGGATCAGTCAATTGCTTTTACACTGTCTCAAAAACATTACCAAAAAAAACCCTTTGTTGGCAAGTAAGAGAGTAAAAGCAACAGATGACTGAGGATTTACCAGAAGCTTTGGTCATCAAAACAAAGTTCACAGCCTTGGAGTTATGACTGACTTCTAATTGAAGATGGCCATTTTATTGGTTACCCGTGCTTCTTTGTTTTCTGTTCTGAATCAGAATCACCAAGAAAACCAAGAACATTTAATGCAGAGCAATTTGCCTTAATGACACTAGCAAAAGTCATGAAAGGAGTACATACAAGCACATATGGCACAAGGAAATCAGGACCTCACAGTGCAGTAGGGTGGTGCAGCATGCATAGGGTGACACTGCACAACATGAGGGCTCGGCGTGAGATGTAGCATCTTGGATTCGAGTCTGGCTTATAAGATGCCTTTGCCTCCCCACCCTGGATGTGCTGTATAGCTTAACATCTCAACCCTTCTAATAAAACGCTAAATTTGCTAAACAGTATTCTAAATGAAAGCATTATATAACGTGTTCCCAGGCAAGGCAGCCATAGGAGGCAAGAGCTCCATAAGAACTGCTAGTGAACACTCAGAATGATGTGCAGATGTGTTCCAATATTCTTTTTACATTTTTGTGACTCACTGTGACTCTGAAACCATGATGCATCCTCCTACAGAAGCCTGTCAAGCAGGATGTGTCCCACAATGTCAATGACTAACCCCACATTTGCACCGCCTCAATGAAGAACCATCCATTCATACTGCAAGGGACTTAAGAAAACAGTCTATTCACTTTCAGAAACCAGAAAACCATTGTCTAATGCCAACAATGGTTGCCTCATTTCCTTGTTGCCCAGAGCAGAGAAGCGGGCTGGTTAACTTTTTGGGTGACACAACCTATCAGCAGCCAATTAGGTAAAGGCATTGTCATACGCCATGGCCATCACTAACATGCCATCTGTGCCGTTCCTAAAAAAAGATCTGCTAGGGCGTCTGGGTAGCGTAGCGGTCTATTCCGTTGCCTACCAACATGGGGATCTCTGGTTCGAATTCCCATGTTACCCCCGGCTTAGTTGGGAGTCCCTAAAAACACCTGCCGTGTCTGCGGG